>NW_024582714.1:445382-627963 GCF_018398535.1 Haplochromis burtoni
AAAAAAAGGAGTTTCGGGCATCGATGTCTCAGGTTAACTTGTGAGTTTGGTTTGTTGTGTTCAGGCTCGCAGGGGCATCATTCATGCTTGTGTTCTGTATAGGCTAGTTCTCTGGTCGAAGGAAGGTAGGGTAGGCAGCAGCCAGGGTAGGGTCTGCTTCGGGGGGGTTGCGGAGGAGGACGGTGCCGTCGTGCTAAGGGGATTCAGGTCTAGTGAGCCTTTCAGGTTTCTCCTTCTGACAGCTTTGTTAGGGTTACGAAAGAAGCACTAACAAACCTCTTTGTAAAGCATACATTGATGGTTATATATTTAAATTGTCAGGGGTTAAGAGTGAAGCTCGGGCGCTTCTCGAACACGTTCCTTGTGATAACCACTTTTTTCTCTCGTCTCTAGGTCGTGATATGCTTTGCATGCTAGCTTTTCGTGTGCTCTCAGTGTGGTGTTTGCGTGTATTCTTTGCGTGTACCGTGTGGCTGTACTGCTTTTTTGCAATACACGGGAATGCGTCGGTCCGACTACATAGGGCACTTGTGTGGTCAGTTGGGCATGCTGTTTCCGTCGTTCATCGGTAGCGCTGCTCAACTTGGGTTCTTGAAGCGCTAATGTTTGTCCTTCGTTTTTTTCTTCGCTCTTTCTTGATTTCGCTTCCTCCAGTGGGTGATGCGTGAGGGTGTTTTTGTGTGTTGAGGTGGCAGCTGGTGCGTGGGCGTTCCTGGTTTGGAGCTGCTAGTTAGCACTGTGATGCAGCGGGCGCTTGTGCACGCCTTTACGCCTCGAGTAAGGGTCCCAATGGCTGAGGAATATAGAGAAAACTCAATGCAGACGCGAACGGTTTCTGAATTCTGATGACGCGGCCATGAGGAGGTTCTCATTTCCGACGGCATTAGTTGAAGGGGCGACGGTCGGAGGCAAGCAGGGCTTCCCCGTCGTCCCCGGTGGAATCTGCATGAGGGTTTCTCCGACGAAGTGAGGGCCGTGAGGCACAGCTCCCCGTCCCCCGGTGACCCTGCTAGGTCCACCTTCTTAGGGAAACCCTCTGCAGAGGAGCTGACAGAGCCAGGAACTTGTGAGTTGTGTGTGTCCACTCAGGCATCATTCATCTTGTTCTGTAGGCAGTTCCTGTCAGAAGGAGGAGGCACAGCAGGAGGTCGGGGGGCGGAAGACGGTGCCTTCAGTGCCTTCTCTCCTTCTGACATTGTAAAGGAACCCAACTATAATTTTTAAGTATTTATATATTTACATGCAGGTAATGTCCTCAAGTTCTGTATAACCACTTTTTCCTCTCTCTGTGTTTGTTTCTCGTTCGTTGTTGTGTGTGTTTGCGTGTATTTGTCTCTTTCAAACAGGTGCCGGTCCTCACCTGTGCAGTGCTGCCGTCTCCTGGAGCATCTGCATGGTTCTAAGCTAAGTTTCCTTTCCTTTTTCTGCTCTCTTAGATTTGTCCTCAGGTTTGAAGTGTCTGTGTTGTGCAGCTGGTCTGGTCTGTCTCTAGACAGTTCAGGCTGCACCCACTAGTAAATGGTGGAGACGCATGTTTTTCTGTGTGTGTGTGCTAAGCGAGGCTGGGTCTGGGTCTGTGTTTTCTTCCTAGATAGTCTCAGGCGCTGCCCTTCCACTAAGTAAATTTGTGGGATGGTTCAGCTAGCGACACTAGGTCTCAATCCCGACAGAGATTTCTGAAGCTCTCGGGCAGTGAGGGGTTTCTTTCCGATGTGAAGTGAAGGCGGATAGCAACGGAACACAGCTTTCAAATTCGCCCTCTCTCTCTGTGGGGGGCGGAAGACGGTGCCTCAGTGCCTCTCTCCTTCTGACATTGTTCAAGAAAACACAACAAATTTTTAAGTATTTATATATTTACATGCAGGTAATGTCCTCAAGTTCTGTATAACCACTTTTTCCTCTCTCTGTGTTTGTTTCTCGTTCGTTGTTGTGTGTGTTTGCGTGTATTTGTCTCTTTCAAACAGGTGCCGGTCCTCACCTCTGCAGTGCTGCCGTCTCCTGGAGCATCTGCATGGTTCTAAGCTAAGTTTCCTTTCCTTTTTCTGCTCTCTTAGATTTGTCCTCAGGTTTGAAGTGTCTGTGTTGTGCAGCTGGTCTGGTCTGTCTCTAGACAGTTCAGGCTGCACCCACTAGTAAATGGTGGAGGTTCACAGCGACATACTCAACACGCAAGTTTCTGAACTCTGCATGAGGGTTTCTCCGACGAAGTGAGGGCCGTGAGGCACAGCTCCCCGTCCCCCGGTGACCCTGCTTGGTCCACCTTCTTAGGGAAACCCTCTGCAGAGGAGCCAAGAGAGCCAGGAACTTTGAGTTGTGTTTGTCCACTCAGGCATCATTCATACTTGCTGTGTAGGCAAGTTCCTGTCAGAAGGAAGAGGCACAGCAGGTGCGCCGGGGGGCGGAAGACGGTGCCTCAGTGCCTCTCTCCTTCTGACATTGTTAAAAAGAACACAGCAAATTTATAATTATTTATATTTTTATATGCAGGTAATGTCCTCAAGTTCTTGTTAACCACTCTTTCTCTCTCTTTCAGGGAAATCCTTTGCAGATGAGTTTTTCATAGCTATGAACCTTTTAGTAATTTGGTCTCGACATCATATTTATATAAAACTAAATTTTCAGTGAACATTTGAACCCCACTCGGTCGCGACAGATGGCCACCCCTTTCTGAGCCTGGTTCTGTCGGAGGTTTCTTCCTGTTAAAAGGGAGTTTTTCCTCCCCACTGTCGCCAAGTGCTTGCTCATAGGGGATTTGGGGGCTTTGTTAAAACAAGTGCTGATAAGTTCAGTGGCATCAATTTTAGGACTCAGCAAATATGTAAATGGATCTTTCGTCATCAAGTGACGAAACATCCATTTAAAACATTCACCACTTGTGTTTAGTTGTTTATAAATATGATTTCTGGGACACTAAGGCTAAAAACAGACTAATTTGTACAATTAGGGGAAAAAATAAATACAAAATTTAAACGAAATAGATGTGTCATTGTTTCATTTAGATTTCAAATAGCACACCATTTGATGTCAACATATGTTTGTTACATTTGCAGTGCTGGTGTTATATTCTTATATTTCACATATTCACATATTTACTGCTTTTTGGCTAGCTTTGTTCTCAGTTGTTATCCAATTTTAAAACTATAAAATAGAATAAAGACTATTTTTAGTTTACTTTGTTAATAAAGAAATTTTTTAGAATTTTCAGAAAAACTACTGTTATACATAGCAAAATAAGTAAGTACAAAGTAATTAAAATTTTGTTTGTATAGCACTTTTCAAGATAAAATCACAGAGTACTTCAGAGAGAAATTAAAACATAAAAAATTAACCACAAGCAAGTTTTAACAGATACATTTTTAGCTAGATCAGTGAGTCCCTAGATCCCAAGCTCAAAGGGGGAGAGTTCGAGACTCTGGGGGCAACAGTTTGAAAAGCTCTGTCACTTTTTGTTTTCAGCCTCGTATGATGGACAACCAGCAAGCCCTGATCACATGATCTTAGGGACCTGCTGGGAATTTATGGATATTAAAGATCTCTGTTCATGCAGAGTCCATAATGTCAAAGTCAACACAGTCAGTGTTCAGCCCACTGCATCTCTTGCAGACGAGCTTAACAACTTCTATGCTCGTTTTGACGCAGACAACAGAGAGCAGATCCTCTACCCTCAGGAGAACAGTGAGGCTGCAACTCTAACTCTGAAAATAGAAGCTGTGAGATGGACCTTTAAAAGGGTAAATCCTCACAAAGCTCCAGGACCAGACGGCATCCCAGGCCGGCTACTCAGAGTGTGTGCAGACGAGCTGGCAGAGGTGTTCACCAACATCTTCAACCTCTCCCTGAGGCCGTCAGTGGTCCCCACGTCCCTCAAAGCATCCACCGTCATTCCCATTCCCAAAAAATCAAATGGATTCTAAACTTCCTCACAAACAGGCCCCAGGTGGTGAGAGTTGGTAAGCACACCTCCTCATCACTCATCCTAAACACAGGTACGCCACAGGGTTGTGTGCTTAGCCCCCTCCTATATTCCCTGTTCACACACGACTGTGTTGCTAAACAAGAGTCCAACATCATCATCAAGTTTGCGGTTGACACAACCATCATAGGCCTCATCACAGACAACGATGAGACGGCCTATAGAGAGGAGGTGATGGCGCTGTACGAGTGGTGCCTGGAAAATAACCTGACTCTCAACATCAGCAAAACTAGAGAAATGATAGTGGACAACCGGAAACGACCAGTCAGAGAACACCAGCCCATCCACATCAACGGTGTCAAGGTCGAAAGGGTCAGCAGCTTCAAGTTCCTTGGAGTCAACATCACTGAGGACTTCTCCTGGACCCTTCACACAGACACTGCTATCAGGAAAGCTTGCCAGCGGCTTTACTTCCTGAGGAGGCTGAGGAAGTTTGGCATGAACTCCAACATCACCTCAAATTTTTACAGGTGTGCAATCGAGAGCTTGCTGACAAGCTGTATCACAGTTTGGTACGGAAGCTGCTCTGCCAGCAGCCGTAAATCACTACAGAGGGTGGTGAAGGCAGCAGAGCACATCACTGGCACGAGGCTTCCTGCCATTCAGGACATTTATCTTCAGCGATGCCTCCGTAAAGCACACAGCATCATCAAGGACCACAGCCACCCAGCACATCAGCTGTTCTCCTTGTTACCGTCTGGCAGACGTTACAGGAGCCTGTCTGCTCGGACTACAAGACTCAAAAACACTTAAACACACACAACACAGCACTCAGAAGCTACCCTGCAGCTTCACAAGTACTCTGTTTAATCTGCACTGGTCACTCCACTTTATTGTCATTGATATTTATATTTAAAAGTGCAATACTGTAATTTTCTGCTGCTCATTCCTGTGCAATATCCCATCTGCCCTCCCGTCATATTTCTTTTCAAGATTTTCTTATTTAATCACTAGTGTACATATATTTATATTTATAGATACATATATATGTAGTCATCTTTTCTCTTTTACCATGTCTCTCTAATATTTGCTCCTTACTATTTTTCTATTTCCTTTATTATTTTCTTTTATTATATTTTCTTCTACTGTATCATGCTGCTGAGTGACTGCTGCTTGTCAAACACATTTCATTACAATGTTGACCCTGTGCTAACTTGCATATGACAAATAAAAACTTAAACTGAAAGTCATTCTTAAGGCACACTCTGAATTTATTGGGGAGCCACTGCAGCTGAATCAGCAGGGCTGTGACATGAGAGTACTTGGAAGACAAGGTCAGAAGCCTTTCAGCAGCATTCTGAACACCCTGAGCATGACACAATGGGCTCATCACTTTAAATGATAATAACAGGAGCAAACCAGCGATTTAGCATGAGCATCCAAAGTCAGAGCTGACTCAAAGTTTACTCCAAGATCCGTAGTGGAGGATTTGCCAAATGTAGCAAGAGGACCTAAATTTTCCATAATCTTGGGCACAAATTTATCGAGAGCACAAACAAGGACTTTGGTTTTCTCCTCATTAAGTTAAAGAAAGTTATCATCCATCCAACCTCTGATGGAGTCTATGCGCCTATGCAAAATCTGTAGTTTGGAAACATCTTGGAGCTGAAAGGAGATGTAGAACTGAATATCATCTGTACGACACAGCTAAGTGTTTTGCAATTTGGCACAATTTAAAAAGTTTTAATTTCTTCTGTAGAAATTAAACAGCAGAAATTAAGCTTTCTTGGTCATTTTTTGAAAAAAAAACCAAACAAAAAACAGCCAACACCACTGTACAAAACAGTAGACTGGTGCATAATAACCAAGCGAATCATGCACAAAACAGATTTTAATGGAAAACTGTCCATGAAGTACACAGAGAGAGAGAGAGTTGTGCAGGAAGTGCGATTTTTATTGTGGTGGAAGCAAAACAGCAAAAGTAAGAGGGAATTCATGATGATATTTATTACATTTGAAGCATAGTTTTGATCTTCTTTTGCTGCTTGTTCATTCAGTTTTGGTTGAAGAGTGACAAAACCTGCAGCTTCAGAATCTGTCAGATGTTGGCTTTCAGCCCCGGCGGCGTGTTGGGTGGGAAGCCGACAACTCACAGATTTTGAAGTGTCGGGGCCGCACTTTGTGTTTACATCTTTGTGTGGAATCTGTTTACCTGCTTTCATTTGCTGTTTTAGCTGTTTGGTGGTTGTTGAAATAGCTTTAACCTGAGATTCTGGAGATTCTTACAAAATACACATTTATTCAAAAATCGATTCAGCATTTAATGAATCAATATCGCATTTTTCAAGCTATAATCAATTTGAATCAGAAAATCTTTTTTTTAAACTCACTCCTATGAAATATTCACACCAGGCTATGTGACAACAACAGCAATGCCACATTCCTTCATCATTCTTCCTTATTCTGAGGCTTGGTTTCAGCAGGCTGTCTTGAGGATGTTTAAGTGCTTTGAGTTGCTGCTAATGTAAAAGGATGATTAGATTTGTGGATTACTGCAATGAATAGTGGAACAGATGTACCTAATAAAGTGGTTGCTAATTACATGCAGCATGACTTTGCTGGAATATACATCGTGCTTTGTTCTCAGATTGCCTGATTGTATAAACTTTTCAAAAAAATCTACTCTACATTAGGCCTATGTAACCAAGGTAACATCTGACCCCACTTCTGGAAATCCCTTCATTGTGGTGGGAATGAGCTCTGTATAACTTCCGGGTCAATCTGCTGCACCTCCCCTGCTACATGTCATCCCAGAATGCATTGTGTGCATTGTGTCACTTAACCACTGCCTAGGTGTGCTGTAAAATGATTCAAATTAATAAATTATTCTTAGTTTTATGTAAGGGGATGTTGTAACACTTCTAAAATATGTTACAACCCACCCCACCTCTGTCATCAGTTGTTTAGCTAACTGTATTAGCATAGTTACCCCGAGGGGGTGCATCACAGTTTAGCTAAGAAATCAGAATTTAATCTCCTGTAAGCCATATCATTTTATCTGCAAACAAAGTTTTGTGTTGTTACATCCAAATCCCTTTTTCTCAATAAAATCTGCATGCCCTATTTCTAGCCCTTAAGTCAGGGATAGAAGTGGGTAAACACTGAAATGATCATATGACTCCTATATAGGAGTCATATGATCATTTCAGTGTCAATCAACAATAAGATATCTTATTGTTGATTGATGGAATTGGGGGTGTTGTAACTGTCCCCATGTTGCAACCATACCCCCCTACATACCATGTCCAGGTCTCTTGGAAATTAGATTTTTAATCTCAATCTCAACAGAGACAAAGTCCATCAAGATTTTTTCCCAAATTAGGATTTTTATATTTTTTTTCTTACATGTAATTTGCATTTTTATTTTGAAAGGCGTTTTTTTCTGGAAAATTGGGTCTTTTGCAACTAAAGGTTAGAAAATGCACTCAAAGCATGCTTTCAGGTTTCGCCAAAAAATGATTGGTATTCAAACAGCTGTAAACAGGTTTTTAGCCTATAGTCTGTCAAACAAATGTCACACAAATCCCTCAGGGATTATATCAAATCATTATAAGCCAGAAGGAACATTGGTAGAAGCTGCGATCAGTTTCCAGGTTAAAAAAAAGTCATTGACAAGTGAGGATAAGGGGGCAAGAGGGGAGCAGAAATTGCGACAAATGTAAAATCACAATTCTATAGAAATATTTTACATATTCATTAGGATACGTACAATAACGCAAAGTCAAAATTGTCTCAATCCAGTTGGATGCGGTCTATTCATCAATATTGGTAAATGTATAACAAATAGAAAAAACATTGAAAAGTTGGATTTGGACCAGGTTTCGGCACAAAAGAACCAACGGCCGCGTTTATGCCGATACAACGAAATGATAATGAACTGAGTTCTAGTAGAAAAAGCGGGATTTGTTTCTTGCCAAAGCCATTGGTGTATCACAATATAATGCTTGTTTTTCTGCGCTTAAAAACAGCCTTAACTGCTGCCACAGGATAGACCCTGGTCAGCTGTTTATTGAGCGAGTCACAAGCACACCGCAGGAAAAATAAAGATTTACAGTTTTTCGATTGTTTGCATTCACTGCTTCTATCTTTGATCGTTAACTCGGGGTAGGCGGACCTGCTCTCCCACCAGGGGGCGTTCCGAATTTCACTATTTAAATGCGGTTCTGGATGACTCTAACTGTAACGGATTCTGTGAGGCTGATATCGCTGACAACTAAAATTGGTTAATGGATGTTTTGCTTACCTGGAAAATGTGATTTGTAAGAGTGAAAACAATCAGTAGTGCAGCATTTAAATTAGCCTCTGTCCTATAGCACTATTGGCTGAAAGATGGACGGTGGCCTCAATAATTATGTAATTATGTAACTCAAATGATGCTGCCATTCTTTGAAATTTGTCCCACAATAAGGACTCTTCTCTGTTGCTAAACTCCAGCTGCTTTGTGTTCTGCTTTACCATTACAAAGTTACAGATAATTATTTATTAGCACCTTCTTGATCAATTTTAAGCAATTATTTAGAACAACATTTCGATTGTCAAACTCCGGTGTTTGCCATCCTTTACATTTTTTTTTAGCTTTTCTAATGTAATCACCCTCCTCGAATCAGTAGAGTCCAGTCCTTTGCAAGAAAATTTTAACATGTAACTATTAAAAAAGCAGAGCATCAGAGAGCATCTTTCTTGCTATCATTTGTAATTAAATATTAAAATATTAAAAATAAAATTTTATTTATTCTAGTTTATTCTAAATAGGCTTGACAGTCAAAGTTAAACAGCTTTAACTGTTTGAAGCTGTTTAGTTTTGAACAATAGTTTTTAAGGGACTTAAAAACTGTTGCTGATACCAAAGAATGATGAATAATGAAGAATTCATGTGTTTGATTTTATACCTGTTCAACTAAAAAGACTTAATTGGTTTCAAAGTTTAAATAAACAATGATACCAAAGCATATATATTCTGTAAGTAATGTACAATAATGACAATGTAATTACTAATATACTACAAAATAAGTTATGTTAAGAATATATGTTGATTTTATACAGTATTCACTACATATGTACATAATCCTGCATATCTCCCAGTGTTTCCACGTGGTCGACAGCAATACCCTATCTCCTTTTTCTCCCTCTCTCTCTTTTATTTTAATATCGAGAGGTCTCTTAGCTCTCAGCAGGAACTGCTTAGTTCAATTTATTTCATTATATTGCTGTCTCAGCCTTGCCCTTTGTGCAGTTATATTTTCTTTTGGGTGACCTTAATTTTTGTTCTTTTTTAAAAATTAATTTTTCATTTATTTAAGTTTTGCAAATTTGTGGTTTCTGCTCCCATAGCTCTGACTGACAGCCACTTAGCTTTTTTCATGGCATTATAATTTAGTTTACATTGATTTGGAAAGCAGCGCTACAGGTCACAGTGTACTACAGAATGGAAAATCAGGCACAGGGCCTGTTCATATAAGAGTCTCTTTTATGGGCTTTTATGGAGGGCTTTTAATGGAGGGTGTCTGGGGGGTGGGAGTAAGGTGATTATACCAATCTGAGTGCTTGCTTTTCAATATTAATTATCAGTGGCTCTGTCGAATTCTGTTTGGCATGCATTTGCTTTATGTATATGTGCATCTGTAGAACTGGGTGTTTGTCCAAATGTTATAGCTGTGTCTGGGTGAACCACAACATACAGTATAAATGAATAAAACTAATTTGAAAAATGAATTGAACTAAAGTGAATTTAATTGAAAAAACAGCAAAAAAAAAATTGTAAGTCATAAGTCCTACATTTTAAATCAAAACATCAGTTTTCTTCATATTCACAGATATGTCCCTTTGTTTTCAGACATTGAAACATTTATTTAACAATTTTGCCTCTGTATACAAGCATAGTGGCTTTAAATCAGACAATCAATATGTGATTCAAGTGCTTTAATTTAAGGGGTATTAGAAAAATATTGCTTTAACTGTTTCTGAATTACAACCATTTTTATACATAGCCTTGTGGCACACTTCTAATATAACGATTGTTAAGCCTTTACAGTCAGTGACTTACATGCTGAATCCATGGACATCAACAAGCGTTGCATCCTGATAGGTCTACTGAAGCTACCTTCTGTTGCTGCTCATGACTTAAATGGTCACTCGAGAACATCCCATTTCTCTGCCCTGAGAAACTCTTGGGTTGTGTTACATGCGTGTGTGGGAGCATACACAAACCTGTTATTGTCTTCATGTCATTCTCACAAACGTGCTCTCCTTTCTGATTTAGTCTTAGAGCTGACTGATTGCAGAAGGCTCAACACATGTGCATGTCAGTCTTGGACCTGCACTTTTCCTCCCTTAGCTCCATCAGCACCGGCTTTATCCTTCTGCTGCTTTTGTAGTTTTGTTTATTAATTATGGGTTGAGTTGAGAGTTTCCATCAGTCCTGTTTTTGATTTTGTTTCCATTAGTTCATCTCACCAACATTTAGGGAGATGCTACAGCCTTCTTCTTCTCTTATTTATTTTAGACTAGGCGGCCACCAGAGGCTGCAAAAGTACAGACTTTCTGTACTTAAGTAGAAATACAGATACCTGTGTTAAAAAGTACTCCAGTAAAAGCTGAAGTACTGAAGAAAATTCTTTACTCAAGTACAGTGAAAAAGTACAGGCTGTGAAATGTACTCAAAGTAAGAAAGTAAAAAGCTCTTCAAAGGACAATTCTACTAACAAAGCTTCAGTAGATTTTCTTAATGTACAGGCTGTTATCAGCTGACCGGCTGTAGATTTACACAACTGAATTTAACAAGATGTATAAAGTTTCACAAGCTATCATGGCTGATGTCCATCCCCTACACTGAGACTATGCTGTTTGTACTGTCATTATACTAGACCATACACAGTTGGTATAAAATGGTATTCAGTGAATGAGTCTAAGCATCATCACCTTAAATGCAAATTAATCTCTGGTTCGCTTGAACTTTGACCATGAGCACCACAGCCACTGTGCACCACAGAGTCACACACAAAGCTTTACTGTGAATTCACCACAGTACTGCAACCTAATCTATTTATCCTGCACAAAACTACCAGTATTTTCATGAAACATTTCAATATGACACACAATATGAAAATACATTTTCATATACAAATCCAATGAGGGATTAAAATGATGACATTACATGTAATCTTTAAATCTGAAATTTATCAAGCTCCACTGAGCAGTCCTTACCTTTAAATCTAACCTCTGTTCTCCCTCTCCTGTCTGTATCTTTCTCCATCTCTGAGTGAGGTTAGCTCTCTTTCTTTTGTCTCCCTGTGAAATACAGCAGCTGGACCTTTAGCTAGCAATACACTATATGATAAACTGCACACAAAGAGTTTGTGTGTTTGCTGATGTTTGTCGAGCTGATAGAAACGTTGAATTTGAAATTTCCTGCCAATTAAAAAAACGTCACTTCACTCATGCTTCCTCCTCTTCTGTAGCGCTAGCTAGGTTAAGGACATCTGCGCTCCTTTCAGCCTTTCACTTTAAAAAATAAGTACTCAAGTAAAGTACACATACCTGAAAATGCAGCTTAAATGCAGTAACTAATGATTTCTACTTCTTCCCACCTCCCGCGGCTCACCATGCTTTCCTTGTCCTATCATTCTGGCAAGTTCAACTTCAGTTCATCATTTCAAATATTTATTTTTCTTCAAAATCTTTTAGATGTTTTCAAGCAAAGTTTAATCTGGCCTTTGAGTGCTTGAGTGAAACCAATACTTTGCACCTTGCTGTAAACACTGTTTTTATGAAGGCATTTCTAAATTGTAGACCAATGTCCTTAAGAGTGTTCTCTACTCCTCTAATGAAGTGTTTTCTATTTTAACACAGCAATAGTTCTGCATTCATCCATTTTAGCTATTCTCTGTGTCTTGGTAACCAAAGAGAAAAGGGGAATTCATCATACTGCCACTTGCACTGTGCGCAGTGGAGCAAATTTGTGCAACAGGATCTTGCATAGACTGTTGATCAATGTGTCGGATATTTGTTTCAACACATTTAATGATCCTGTTGTGCAGTGCATGTGTGAAAACAGGTGAGTACAAAGAAAGCAGGAGCATGACACTGATCCACCTGAACAGAAAGTCTGCATATTAAATAAAGCTAGACAACAATGACAAACACATTTTTTCTGTGTGATAAATTCATTTTAAACACTTTTATATTTTTTCTGCACACTTATTTTTTGTAATGAATTTTTTAATCTGATCACATGTTTTGTTCCTTAGACTACTGTGTAGCTCTGAAACATGAATGCTAAACGCAGTGCTTTCTTCTTCATCATCTTCTTCTTCCAGCTGCTCTTTTTTGGGTTGCCACAGCAGATCATCTGTCTGTCCCCTTGCCCCTAGCATCCTCTTTTGTCCCACCAACACTCTGTGTCCTTCTTCATTACATCCATGAATCTCCTTAGTAGTCAGCTCAATATTCAACATCCTTAGTCTAATATGTCCACTGTCCCTCCTCTGCACATGCTCAACACCATCTCATTCTTGCCACTCTAACTTTGTCTCCAAACCGCACAACCTGAACTGTCCTGTCCCTCTGATGTACTCATTTCTGTCTTTTCCATAGTGCTCACTCCCAATGTAAATCTTAACATCTTCATCTCTTCCACCTCCAGCTCAGCCTCCTGTCTTTTTCTTAATGCCGCTGTCTCCAAACTATGCAAAAACTAGTTTTTGTAAACTTTCCTTCTCACCATTGCTGCCGTGACAAATCACCCCTGATGCTCATAGGTATTTGAACTTGTCCACCTTCAGTATCTCTACTTCTTGCATCTTCACTGTTCCATCTGCCTACCTCTCATTCACATTCATATATTCTATCTTGCTTCTGCAGTCTTTCCTCTTCTCTCAAAACAACACCTAGTTTCTCGTCCACTTTACTCTCATTAAAAATCACAGTGTCATCTGCAAATATCAAAGTCCGTGGAGACACCCTCCTGACCTCATCTGTCAACCTGTCCATCGCAAACAAGAAAGGGCTCAAAGCCGATTCTTGATGTAATCCCGCTCACATCTTAAACTCATGTGTCACTCGTACAGCACCACACACCTCACCACTGTCTCACTGTCCTCATTTATGTCCTGAACCACCCTCACATATTTTACTGCCATTCCTGACTTCCTCATATAGTACCCCAGTTCCTCTCATCATATGCTTTTTCTAGATCCACAAAGTCACAGTGAAAGTCCTTCTGACCTTTTCTACACCCCATCAACACTCTCAACATCGCAACTGTAGTGCTGTTTCTCCGCATCAAACCATACTGCTGCGCGCTGATTCCCCATATTTTCATGGTGTGGCTCATCAGTTGTATCCCTCTGTAGTTACTACAGCTCTACACATCACCTTTGATCTTGAAAATCAGTACCAGCACACTTCCCATCTATTCCACAGCAATCCTATTACTCTCTAAGATTGTGTTAAACAATCTGGTTAAGAGGTTCACTGCTCTCTCTTCTAAACATACCTCGACAGCCATGTCATCCTTCTGCATTTCTCTCCTTAACATCATCATCATCATCATCTCCTCATCACCTCTGTTCCCTTCATCTACTCCAATCACCACTCTCTCCTCGACATAAATTCTATTTCTCTTCTAACTGTCACCGAACCTGTGAGGCATACGCACCAACAACACTGAGTGTCCCTTCGATTTCCAGTTTCAAACTTTCTGACACTCTCTTCCTGTCCACAACACTCTTCACATACGTTTCCTTAAAGATCACCCTTAATTCATTTCTCTTCTTGTCTACATCAATGTAGAACCACTGAAGCCACCTCCACGGCCCTGGTCTTATTTCCTTTCCATCTGGTCTCCTGCAGAGACAGTATATCTACCTTCCGTCCTTCCATCATATCAGCCAGCTTTCTCCTTTTACTAATCATAGTCCCTACATTTAAAGTCATTAATCTCACCTTGTCACTTCTGCCTTACCTTTCCTCTCATTGCCTCCAAACAGACCTTCCCCCTCTCCTCATTTTTTATCTTTGGTCAACAGAAGCACAGTTTTCACCAGCACTGTTGGCCAACAGCACCGCACAGAACTGTTGTTAACTCAGATCCTGATTGATTCAGTATGGAAATAACACTGTTGATAATCTGCATGCTGATTTTGCAAAGCATGATTTTTGATTTTTATGCAATATGCCCTTCCTGATGCAATCCTCCCTGTTTATCTGGGCTTAGGGCTAGAAGTACATTGGCTTGTGCTTATACATGAAATGCAGTGCAGTGTTTTGGAAAGAGGTATATTTTTACACATGGAGTGTTTGTCAGTGAACTCTAGTACTCTTTTATTTAGAATAAAATGTAGAGATATTCTATGTAGAGCTGTTAGAGTTTGTCTCATTTATATAAATTGTTTAATCTGTTACTGGAATAATGTGTATCTGTTGAATAAATTCAACTTTATCTCAAAATACTTAAATGCTCAAATTAATATATACTTAACATCTTCTCAACTTTTTTGTTTGAGGCTACAGCCAAATACATAGAATTACCTAAAAGGTTTTGAGTGTCTGTAAATGCGCTTATTTACAGACACTGTTGTGAGAGGTGGGGGGCTAATCTTCTTATTGTCTGAGGTGTTGAAAGAGCTAGAATCGCCCTGGGTGAAGGTTCAGTTATGCCTGTATATAATGTAACTGCACCTGAGCCTTAAGCTTTTACACCTGCACACCTGATGATTTATTAGAAAGTTAAAAAAACCTCATTGCCCTTTATTAGGAAGCTAAATCAGCGAAGCCATTTTTCATAATCTGGCAACTCAAATGTTGTTTTAATAAATAGATTAAGACTATAAAGTCGGTTATTACAAATCATAGTAACCTTTAATGCCATAATTTATGAAAGCTTGCCTTTAAAAAAAACTGATATCCAGATTTTTCATTTAATCAGAAAAGACTTGAACGTGTTCGGATTACATTTAGTCCTTTGCAATAGTTCAGGGCTTCGTGAGACGTCATATATATCATATTACTATCTCCTCATTTGTCATTGACTGACATTTATGTTACTTTCATGTGATTTCTGTTAAAGTTTTTTTTTTTTTTTTTTTTTTTGGGGGGGGGGGTTGTTTTTTGAGGAGGGGGTATGTGTAAGACATTTTCACGGCTGGCTGCACATCCCTGTGAAGCCCTGCCTTCTGAGATGAGATAGTCTCCTGCTGGATTACAGCTTGTGCGCAGCCAGTGAGGGCTTTATTCTGTTTCAATGAGGAAAACATCGCGTCTGCCTTTCTGAAAACTGTCACATGGGGCCAAGGAGGGAAAAAAATCGCTTCCTGAAATGATTCTCGTCCCTCGCTATGTATTGCTGTTGTTTTCTCCCGTCTCTAACAACATAATATCGCATCGCGTTTAATTTTCCGTCCGGATCTTTTACCCCACTGTCGGTGCCGATGATGATCAGCAAAGTTAAAAACGCCATGTCCAACCTGGTCGGAGGGATGATGCCGCACGGACACCACCACCATAACCATCACTCTGGTGGACAGACCTGCGGTACGGACAGCCTGCCGCCTCGTTTTCCCTACGGCCGGCCGGATTTCTTGGACCTCACCCCGGAGCTCCTGCAGTACTCCACCGAGCACGCATCGCGGCCGGTGCTCACGTTAAAGAGAGGCAGCAGGCTTCCCTGGCAAACGGGATACGCAGAGTGAGTGTATCAGTGATTTCAGTGACATATTAATTGATCCGAAAATCATTGAATTGTATCAGTAAAAATTTTGCAAGGGTCCCGATGAGTGCCAGGCCTGATAAGTGATTTTTATTTATTTATTTTTATAGCTGCTGCAGTTTCGAGTGCACTGCAGCAGCCAATGTGGCCTTTTGCTATTGAACGGTTTCCATTCAATGTTCCTCCCGTGAGCTGCTGATAAACAATGTAAATTTGGACCAGGGTGTCAGTGCTGTAATTAGATATAAGGCTTTCGTATCCTAAGAGACTGTCATGTTTGAATACAGGCTCCACCTCAGTTTTGATTTACTGGGGCCATACAGAAGTGAAAGCAGGAAATGTGTATCTACTCGTTCCTAACAGAACCAGTGGGGTTTGCATTTGCAGTGTTCCGATTAACAGATAACTAGGTAGCAAAATGCCATGTGGGTTTACTTATCTTTGTGCCTAAATGAGGCAGAGGCTCTTCGCATTTGTCAGTCCGACTGCACAACCCCTGTCCTTGTCTTTACTATGATGCTTTCATATTCTTTACACACCTGCAGTCCTCTCACATATAGAAAATTTCCAGCCTCATTTTATTTATACCACTAAACAAAATGTGTTCTTCAGATGATTCTTGCTGAGGAAAAACACTTTCAGATGCTCCCCTCCTCCAGAAGTGGGTGGTTGTGAAGGGCTGAATAAATACAGTCTAACACTATGTGGGCTATATTATCCATGCCTGTCCTCCTTGACCCATTGTGAAAAAAAAAAAATATCAGACTCATGTGGAAAGTCTCAGATGTGAAATTTCAACACCAAATGTTTCAGAAGAATGAATAAGTGCGGTCAGATATGAGGACTTAACGCATGTATTGATTATGTTCTGTGGAAAGTTGCATCATCTCTGTAATTCATCTGAATTCTTCAGCAGATTACTTTAACATGAGTCACTTAAGTTGTAATCACAGCATTAGCGGTGCTGCTTACAACACAACGTAATCGGCTGATCTGATCACACATCAGCTGTCAGTGCTCATTTCATACGGAGGTTAAAACCCCAAACAATCTGAACCATCCGTGTCACATCAGCACACTGAGACCACAGAAAACTCAACGTCAGTCCAAAGCAAACAACTCTAAAATGGAAGCAATTAACAACAGAGCTACAAACCTTGTCCACGCTCAACCATGATACACTGATGCCAAATTACAACTGCTGTCAGGTTCTAAATTTATCCGACTGTATGGTTATTTTTATTTGAGATCACTTCCATTCATTAAGCAGTTGTTTATTCACCCACACGGCAATGATAAGAGCCTTTCGAACGATCGTTTGTTTAGGCCTCGGTCCATTTTGTCCAGTGATCTTTACTCCCCTGTACAGAGTAGGAACAATGGCGGCCTGAATAATACAGATGGACGCTGTGTTGCATCTCCTCCGTTTTGATAACAACTAATTAGTGTGTCTTGGGCATGCTGGTGATAATAAGGATTCATGGTCATTGTTAGGTTTTCCCATGGTTTGTTCCTGTTATAGCGTTGCACCCAGAAGATGTGGAATACTGCTTTCTCGCAAATTGGATGGACTCATGTGGTAAAACAGGTTAGGAATTCTGAACCTAAAATCTGTGCACAGTGTAGGATGCTTGAGATAATGAGTCTAATTGCTGCTATGGTGTTGGTGTACAACATTGTGTCAGCATAAATAAGTGAGTGCACTTACAGTAAGACACTCAAAATGCTTTAATCAAATGGGTATTTAATACTGTTTAGTTTAATATGGAGGCGCTCTTCCAGGTCCTGCCACTGGTATCATGTAAGAGAGTTTGAGGAAGCAAGGACTCACATTTGAAAAAACATTGTATGTGACATATTTATTCCATGTAGTATGATTAATAATTCATGAAAAGCAGATGTTAGAAGAGCAAAACAGTAAAGAAGGATGAATGATTAAAGGTCTTTTATGCTCCTGAGTTGTATATAATACAAGATAGAATACATGAATGATGTTCAGGTTACCCTCAGTGTGCGTAAAGTGTGGCCCATTGTACATAAAACTGTTACAAGCTGAAATATAAAGCTGTTTCTAACTTCTTCCTTTTTTCCATTTCATTTCATTAGAAACGGAGCATATTCGTGTTTTGGGCTGTTGTCAGATCTTTCATAGACAAACAAAAAATCTACCTTAGTGGAGTAAATAAACCTCAGATGAATAGAGTTACACCCATGTTGTTGTGTATTTCTAAACCTATTGTTCAAGCGATTGTACTTTTTGGCTCACATTCTTTTAGTGACTCTATTTTGAGCACAGATCCTGAACTAATGGTGGGGCAGAGTTCATAAGTTGCCGTATGTTTTAATTATAATATCTTTAGTAGTATACAGCTCACATAAAGTTGTTTTTCTACAGGGGAATTGTTTTTGTCAGTCTTTGACTGTCAGCTTTCATTTCTTCTTAGCACTGTGGGCCTTACAAACGTGATGGGAAGCTTCCCCTCCCTGAATAGGAATCAGAATATAACTAGTCTGATTTTTTTTTTTAAGTTCCTCATGAAGACTTTACTTTGACACTGCGGAAGATTTTATGTAACAAGGCCTGCAGTGTTTGTCAGCCTGCCAACTTCCACTTGAGGTAGCTTCAATCAGCAGCAACCAGAGAGTATATCTTTTTCACATTTAATTTGTAAAAGTGCTGTCAGACAACTCACTGAGGATGTGTCATGAGCACATAGCACACCCAAAACCGGCCGGATGACAAAACGGACGTACAGTTTCCAGTTTTACTTGAAGCTGAATTGACACCAGCTATGCAAAAAGAATCTTGAACGACAGAGAACCGTGCAAACGTCCTTTTAAAGGATCAAAGGCTTGTTTCAGAAGTGTTTCCATTCACTAGATTATATGCATCACTGATCTCCCGCTGACTGAACCACAAAACTGTTTCTGTATCTCTAAAGCTGCCTGTCCTCAGCAAGAGACTATGAAGTGAATTCACAGTACTTTGCATAGAGTTTAATGTTTTACTTGGAGAATTTGCAATTTGTTTCAAAGATGATGTTTACACAGAGACATTTTTGTCAAGTAACCCGAAATAGAGAATTCACTGGAACTCATAGCTTCCTCTTCTTGAACTTTCCTTGCATAATAGAATAAGACGGTTGAAACAGAGAAGCACTGTTTTACCAAACACGACAGCCATGGTTTTCAGTCACAGGTTGTGAAAGCATATGACCGAAAGACAAATAAGTGAAAGAGTTAAGTCACATTACAGCAAGGCCGTGTTTTAGAATGGCAACCTCCCACGCCAGCAACCAGCATGTTCAATAATAGCTTATGGGGCTCATGTGACTGCTTTCAAAACAGAATTATTGCTGATTCTTTATTGTGGGTGTAGGAGTTTATCACATGGGAAAAGTAAACACTGACACGTTTCAGCCAAGCATGCTGCAGGCCTCCAAAATCTTATGGAACCAACACTTTAAGGTGCACTGTGGAATTTTCTCAAGTACAAAGCTTATGTTTACATGCACCAAAGGGTGTCAATTAATTCAAGTATCTGAGACTTGGCAGGAACCCACCAACGTGAGAATTCCATGGATTTTACAAATAGTACCTGCAGAGAGCTTGACTTGGGCATGATTTGAACAAGCAACCTTCGTCATCCTTTTCTCTCTCTGTGGCTATCTCCAAGGGTTGAAAATAAGGTCTCTGTGTGAAAGAAAAAATCTTATCATTTCAAAACTTAATGGATGCATTGTGTATGTTTTTAGAAAAAAAAGGCTAAATGGAGTCAGGCATACTACCTGTTGTGCCACCAGCATAGCAGTTGGCTACTTCCCTGGACTTTCTTTGTCCAGTCCTTTGAAATATCTGGAAATGTTTGTGTAAAGTTGAGTCATCAGTGCAATTTTCCCATCTGATATATGCGATATTTGAACATTGTCTTGGCTTTGGCAGAAAGTTTAGACTACAATCAAGTGATTTTAAATTCTTCACTGTCATTAGTCCTAATGCAGGGAACGCAGTGCAGGACACTGGTGTCTGACCGGTGCTTTCAACTGATTAGAACGTGAAGGGGCTTTTTATAATCCAGATTTGGGCAGCCGTTACATTTTGAGCCTCATTTTTGTAACTCTCTGAAATCAAAGCTCCAGACTACACAGCATCCATCTTCTGAAAAGATTGTAATCAGCTGAATTATATGGAATGTGAAAGGTCAGAAGTCTTACTCTGATGTAATTTTTACTAATCTCTCTCCCTGTTTTGTTGTTTGACTATTTAGTTTGTCCTCTTTCCTCGTCACTGTCAGCCTCTCTTTTTTTTATTTACTGTCTTTGTTTACTTTACTTTTGCCTCTCATGATCCCGGCAATATCTGATAAATTGCTCATTCCTTCTATGCAGAAGTTTCTGAGGGAATTTTAATAACAATACTTGAATTACTGGAATTGTGCAGTGGGTATTAATGACACATTATCCGGCTAATGTGGCATTTATCTATAATTAAAAGTAAAAACGTTACATGATGTGCCAGCATGAGGTCTAAATAGACTTCAGCCTTTCCCAGCTAGGTTCACGTTACAGTTTAATGGACCTTGCCAGTGGAGCTTTGCGTGTCGTTGCTACAAATCATTCACAGTTGAGTATGAGTTTAGTTTGACTGTAGTTTTTTTTCTAGGAAGCCTTTAGCTACATTTTTAAGATCTATTATTTATGTTATAAAATATCTAGTCATTATTTTTGTAGTTTGAAATAGAAGTAGATAAAATTTCAATGAATAATGTCACAGAGTTGTCCACTAGATTGGTTGTCCATTCAGCAGAGATCAGTGGTTTTATCTGTGACTATTAAAGTCAGCTGACTTAAGTATTCTTGGGTAAGTTGCTTAGCACCAACACAGGTTATGAAGAATCATCACTGCTTAAGTGTTATTAAAGTGCTGTAACAAGTGTGTCAAAGAGTGAATGGGGCTTGTAGTGTGAAGCACTTTAAGCTTACACTACAAGACCAGAAAGACGCAATCTTAACCATTTACGACTGCCTTACCTCATCTGCCAACTTCCCGTTTTGTGGAACATTCAGCTCACGGTTTCATTTTAGGGCATTACTCTTTTGGTTGGTTCTCATTGCTGAAAATTCAAATGACAGAGTTAACTATGTGCTAGAGGAGTAATTAATTGCTAAAGTGTTGGATATTTCCCTCAGGATTTCTAGGAAATAAAGATATGAAGAGAGTATTTGCAAGGCCAGAAAGACAACTCCAAATGTACACATTAGTTGTGTCTGCTTTATCTAGGTGAGCCTTTGTTTACATAGTTCCTGTTTTGTGACAGTAAGATGATACTGTGTCAGTATCGTGTTGCACGTGTCTTCCACTGGCCCAAAAAATCAATCGACAGAGGATTAAGAATTATTTAAAAGTCTGTACTGTGTAACGGTACATTGCTATAATGTGCAATGTGTGTAAAGTGATGGATTATATTACAATGCATGCAAATTTTAGGAATCTGCCAGCTCATTTTCAGATTGAATGGGAAATGTGAATAGATGGTTCTCTGAAAACAAAACTGTATATCATGCAAAAAAAAACATATTTGTATTGGTATTTTAAAAAATGATGTTAATGCTGTTGTGCATCGGTAGTTTCAGCTGACACTGCTGAAGCACACCCTGTGATAGATGATGCTTCTACAGTATGAATCAGTGCATTACTCTAAAGCCATTATCCTCCACAGGCATCAGCTCATCATAAAAACACTTAATCCCTTCTGCAAGTTCCCTCTGGGACATGACTGCATCCTGCCCCACTTTTCACCCCACTGTTGCACTCTCTCTATTGTGTTTTTTATGCGGTTAGAGGAATGAGCGCAAACACTATAAATCATGTGACTCCGGGCTCACCTTTCCTCCTTGTGTCTTTTTCAATCAGGGTGATCAATGCAGGGAAGAGCATGTTGAACGAGGACCAGGCCTCATGTGAGAAAGTGTTTGTGAAGAAGCCGAGTGGCAAACACCGCAACTCTACTTTGCTAGATCAAAACGGGGTGAGTGAAGGACAGATTTCTAGAATCAGGGAATGAGGAATGAAATGTATGAACAAATGGAAAAAAGTGAACAAATCTGACATCAGTATATATAAAGTCCTAAACATGTCTGAGGGGAATGTCACTGAAAGATGTTTGCATGCCTTGTTATGTAGCCTGAAGCATAATGTTCCCTTACAGAACATAAACCGCTGCACCCCATCTGAGCATGCATTGTATTTACTTCATATCCAGCAGTGCTGTTTTCACAGCTTTTCACCGAGTGTAGTTTCCATCTAGACATTTTTTTTTTCATTCTGTATACATTTAAATGTGAATACATTTTAAAAAGCAAATTACTACAGCACAGAAATAGCCAACAGGATTTAGCAGGATTCAACATTAACACCTCAGACAAAACTTTCAACTCAGATTTCGTGACTTTAATTTGACCTGAATTAACAGATGTTTTGATTGACTGACTCAATTTTCTGAAAGTCACTGTAGTTAGATGGTTTCAATTTAACAAAGGAGCGCATGACTACACTTTCTGTGTGAAATGGTGCAAAGTCATGAGATAGTCTCACCCCCAGCTCTACTGAGCGTTTTAACAACTTACAGCGTTTTTTCTCAAACTGTAACTGTTTTTGCTGACTCACGCTGCTGTTATCAGCGTTATTTTCAACCACATCACTGCCTAATCTGTTAAAAAAAAAGGCTCACTGCACATTACTTGCCCTGCACAAATCTCCAAATTGATACTGCGACAGAGCTGAAATAAGACTAAAACGTAAGAAGTTTACACGATGGACATAAAAAGGTAAGTCAATGTAAGTCATCGTGTGTACAGCTTGTTCCCACTGACTCCAGGTGGTCAAAAAGGGCATTTATTTCAGAATATTTGAAAGAAAAGTCTTATAGTCATTGTCTCTCCTTGGGCCTCACAACTCCTGTAAGACCTGCAGGCACACAAAGTACATTCGTGTCCTCCATTTGGTGTAAATGAATTACATCATCCCTTGTTGCACCCTTCCCCCACTCGAGTCTCGCATCAGAGGGGTAGGCAGATGTCTTGGGCCTGTTTATATGTTGGTTAGTCAGGCAGGCCAACTGGGTCTATTAACATTCCTGCCAAAACAAAGGTGGCAGTGCTTTTGCATTGCTCACTGTGTTATAAACAGCAAAAGACCTGATTGGAAGACGTTTTACCTACATTCCTTTTCAAAAGCTATAAGACTATTTTAAATTAATATTAGTTATTTACAGTACTATTGCACTATTATTGTAAACTTTAGTGGTTCGACGAATAAAAACTGGATTCATGATGTGGCTGTTGTTTAGAAAGATTGATTTGGGAATGTAATAACAGATCTTGAAGAAATATTTTGCTTATAGTTTTAAAAAAATTGCCATAATCTGTGAACACTCAATAAGCTGTGCTTTCTGTTCAAAGTTGTAATGTCATAAGAGCTTTTTTTTAACCAAGGAAGCAGATGAATTCTCCTCTTATTTAATACACTATGTCTGTCTGTGACTGTTTCCTCTTTTAGGATGGTACAGGAATTCCTCTCCACTTCTGGGGGATATTTGATGGACATGCAGGTTCTGGCGCAGCCATCATGGCCTCCAAGCTTCTTCACCACCTAATCAGAGACCGCTTGGGGGAGATCTGCCACCTCCTGGAGAACCCCAGCAGTGCTCCTCCTATCTGCCTGGCCAAGAATGGCAGCCCATATCAGGCGGAGGCAAAGAAAGGGGGTGCACAAGAACCAGAGGACCCAGATGCAGTCAGCGACGCTTCAGTGCGCTTTTACATGGAGAAAGTTGTCAGTTTGGAAAGCCTGGTGATGGGAGTCATAGAGACTGCCTTCAAACAGATGGTGAGTAGACAATGGGGGAAAAAAGCAAACCACACTTGGCATATTTAAGCTGTGGTAAGCATTTTTGCCCATCTGTGTCTTTGAACACCAACATAACCGAAGATTTTAGCTTTAATAACCAGAAGTGGCAGGCAGATCATGCACAGAGAGCAAATCACTTTGTTCTCATGTTTTGTTTTGGGTTTTTGGCCATGCTAACATTACTCTAGGTATGGCAGTGTATGTGTGTTGTGTCCAATCTGAATTATGTCAGATGTCCTCATCAGCGCTTTGTTCATCTTGTCCAAATATGAAGCTTTATAAACTAGAATATCTTTTAGCTTTAGCTAATAGCTTTTCCACAGCACCACTTTGATGTTTATGAATATATATGGGATGGAATTTCTTTTAACATTTGAATGACTTGAAAATGAGAGAAACAGGGGTAAGACGGGAGTGTTGGTAGGTATATCAAAGCCCAGCTGTATTCATAAAACTTCTGCAATCTTTAAGACCCTCAACCTTTATTGTGAATACTCATCAATACATAAATCCATAAGTTTTAGGTGTTTGCATTTTGGTACCCAGGTTGCCAGATTGGAGTCAGTGTACACAGTCCATACACCATGTATAATTTCCATCCCCGTCTCACAACAACCTGGCTACCTACAGTCTGATTCAAAGAGTACGTGCATAGCTGCACTCTCTGCAGGCAGCCAGGCAAATTAATGTTGAAGGAATAAGATAGATAGCATAGACTTTTGTTGTTGTTGTGGATTGCTTTGACAGTTGCCAGAACAGTCATGGCTAAACCACTTCACAACAACTGCAGTCATCTTTTGTTATCTCATCAGCCACAAATAGGAAAGCTTTAAAACACACACACATTTTAAGGTTCTGGGTCACTGGAAATATCAAATTTTTTTTTTAAAAATAGACAGCTCATACTTCTGTTTCAGTTTGTAAGTTTGAAATGGTATTCTTCTCTGATGCAACATTACTGTCTGATTAAGATCATAATTATAAAAAGTAACACTCAGCCTAGGTAATGCATTCTTCAAAGCATCCTTGTTTCTTTTCATTAGCGCTGCAGTTTTGTTTTGAAAATGAATATGCATGAAGAAAATAATGAGCTATTCAGGATGATGAGAGGGAAAGCAAGCGTTTAAGCAGCAGAGATTTTGCAGCCTTTTGTCTTGAATTTTATTTATTTATTTCGCTTTTATTACAGGATGACCTAATTGAAAAGGAAAAATCGTCGTATGCCATTTCTGGTGGCTGTTGTGCCTTAGCTGCCATACATTTAATGGGGAAACTCTACGTAGCCAATGCTGGAGATAGCAGGTGAGGGAAATATGATTTGTTTTCATAGCTTTAAGATCCCTCTTGTGTTCACTACAGGACACTACAGTGTCAAGTAACCTCACTTGAGTTGTCTTTTCACTCCTGTCTTTCTCCCTCTCTCTGCAGGGCCATAATCATACGAAATAATGAAGTTATCCCCATGACAAATGAATTTACACCTGAGTCTGAGAGACAGCGGCTACAGTATCTGGTAATCTATGTTGTTGTTTTTTATGTGGCTAATAAACAGTTGTGGGCAGATGTTTGCATAGACTCATGGGCATGAATGCTGTGGTAATGTTGGGCTGTTATTGAACCCTTTGAATTGATTTTCTGCAATCCACACATGGTCAAAAAAATATACCTACAGGTCAAATATGCAGATACACTCACAGTTAAATGGCTCTCAGCAAGTTGCACCTCAGTCAGATTTTTTTTGTAGTCATCAGCTGGCTGGATATTAAACTGCTCTTTCAGGCAGAATTGACAGAGTTAATTTAAATTGGTTGGTTAGCTGGCACAAAACCAGGTTTAAAGCATAGTCCATAGATTTTCAATAGGGATGACGTTCAGATTTTGGAAAGGCCATTCCAAAAGGTTAATGTTAGCCTGTTAATGTTGATGTTTCCCTTTGTCCTTTTGGAACATCCAGCTATGTCAAAGTTTCAAGTGTCTATCTGTTGATTTGGAAATAGCCCTCCTTTTTTCCATCCAATTTGTACAGCATACCAGTACCACTGACAACAAAGAAGCCCCAGAGCATGATGCTACCACCATAGTTGACATCTGGTACAGTGTTTTTAGGTTTCAAAGCCTCAGCTTTATACCTCTCGTCATTGTGGCCAAAAGAACCCAGTCTTTGTCTCCTGTGGCCATAAAATCCATGTGAGCAATTGCAAATTTCAGTATACTTTTGACCCTGTGTGCATAAGAGAAGATCCTAAACAAAAATCCAACCAATACAAAATCCAAATCTTTTTTTGTTAAGTCAGTAAAGATGTATGCTGTACAAACACTCTACCTGTGAAAAAGAACAGTTAAACCCCAGATTTATAATGACATTCATGCCCATGGTGAGTGTATGCAAACTTCTGACCAGGACTGCACTTTATCATTTTCAACCTGCAGACACATCCTGCATCTTGTGCAGTTCCTAGATAAATGACCCTTTCCTGACAGTAAAGTACATCATCACTGAAATAAACTGGCATTAACCGGTTGCCTGTTTTAGTATCTGTTTGTAATTCTGAGTCACAGAGTGGGTGGATGATGTTTGCTGCTAAAATGGAGCGTTTTATCCTTTTCACTTTAACATACTGCACTCAAGGCCTTCTGTCATATAGTGTCCTGTAGCCTTTCATGTTTTAGAAGAAAGACAAGAATCGTGACTTAGGTTGAGCTTTTTATTCTCTAGTTCAGTTCAACCTTTCTAATTCTGTGAACCCCTCCAGGGCTTCCTGAGGCCAGAGCTCCTGGGAAATGAGTTCACTCACATTGAGTTCCCTCGTAGGATCCAACACAGTGAGATGGGTAAAAAGATGCTCTACCGAGACCACAGCATGACTGGCTGGTAAACCTTTTTAATCACATTTTGGACAGTTAATCACTTTTTCATCTCTTTAATCTGCTTGAGGCACCCTGTAAGTGTTAAGAACAGTTTGACTGATTTTACTCTGGAGTATTAGGAAGAATATAAAAAAATCATGAACTTTATTCATGTTAGTCGTTTAGTCTATGACAAATAAGAAAATACGAATAAAAGTTAGTACTGTTTTTTTAAAATAAATAATTAAAAACCCAAAATATCTAGTTTAAACAATGTAGTACTAGCATAGTCACATTTTCAACACTAAAATGATTGATTTTGATATTTTGCTTTTAATAAGAGAGCTTATTTTATGTTGAGCAAACAATCACTTGATCAGGTAATGATCAGCTTTAATTGTGTTTCCTGTAGGGCTTATAAGACAATTGTTGAAGATGATCTGAAATTTCCCCTGATATATGGAGAAGGGAAAAAGGTAAGAAGAGAGAAAAAGTCTGTGAATTTTATTTAATGTATTAAATTTAATCACAACACCTAATTGCATTTTAAAGCATTTCCATAATCTTAATGTTGTTAGCTAAATGTGGTCTCTGCCTGGCTAAAAAATGAGAGACATGCTCAGTATTTTCATTATTGTCTGAAAGAACATTGTCTTCGCTTAATAATCCCCCATAAATGGATTGTGTGAGAACTAAAGCGCGTCCCGGAGCAATAACCTATATTATTGTGTGTCTTCGTGCTTGTTCTTGCTAATGTGTATGTGTGTACAGGCTCGTGTCATGGCAACAATCGGAGTGACCCGTGGGCTCGGTGATCATGACCTGAAAGTTTACAACTCCAACATTTACATTAAGCCCTTCCTCTCGTGCGTCCCTGAGGTGAGTGGGAGGAGTCAGCCTGAGCCTGTTACTGCGTTGGCCATTTAGGAGCGTTAAGATACATTCAAATAGTTGTTGGGCATTGGGCTTCGCTTACTGGTCTGTCAGTGAAAGGTTGGAAGTCCCAAATATGGATAAGAGCAATATTCTAAAAGTGAATTTGTAGGCTTTTTATAAGTTCAGGTATGGGTAAATAAATGGGTCAAATATTCCAATCTAGCACAGAGAACCAGATATTACCATGTTATGACTCCTGGAGTATTTATGTACCGATTTGTTATTATTGTCTTTGGATTTATCCTGACAGTAGTATCAAATGCTCCATCTGTTACCCATGATAGTGCCCTTATTGTTTAAACTCTCAGGGTTTTTTGCTACGTTTCGAAAAAAGCTTGCCCCAAATTCCTATTTAGACTTGCTTCGTAATGGTACAGTCATTCGAGGCAATAAACATACTGATGCATTAGAGAGAATCTGCAACCACTTCCTTACTTCCGTTTTAGGCCCCCCACTCAAAGTTACATTGACAGCCACTCGCGTAGACATACTAGAATCTTATTCTAATATGTCTAAGCTTATCTAAAAAGGCCACCCTTCCTGTAAGTCACTCTAACAGTGTGACTTAGCTTAACATCAGATTTGTGACAGAAAATGAGCAGCTTTACTACAGCAAATGGAGGTTATGACCCTTGCATGCCAGCATACAGTGCATTCACTAATCTTGCTTGCAGTTGACATGCACATGAATGGTTGCCTTTCTTCTTTTTGCAATTTAGAAGAAGTACTGACAGCATGATAAATAGGCAGATAAATCCGTTAATTTGGTTTATCTCAATGACAGGTGAAGGTTTATAACCTGGATGAACATAAACACGGCCCAGATGATGTCTTGGTCATGGGCACAGATGGACTTTGGGATGTAACTACGGACAAGGAAGTGGCAGATGCTATTACAGCCTACTTATCCTGCTGTGACCCCTCTGATCCCATGAGGTATGCAGTCTCCCAAATAATCCTTTTTATTAGGCTTTTATTCTGGGTGTGTGCTCTGGGTCATGTGTCATGTGATCATGTTCAGATGGTGTGCTGTACAGAGTTTGTCCACTAGGTGGCGGCAAACAAATGCAAAACACTTGCAGAATATTTAATCTATTATGTAACCTGAATATAACCCTATGGTAAGTTCTTTATGGTAATTCTAATGTAGTTATGGGTTGAATCTATAAGCATACATCAGATAGTTTTAAGTGTTTATCAATAAGTTTTTAACAATTCTAATTTAGCCCATTACTTCCATTCTTCTCCTGAGATGTTAAACTAGTGGCCAGATACATTATTAAAAATGTTAACAGACATTACAGTATACAGATGGATAACAAATTCAACAAATATGAAAACGTGTTGAGTGTGAGTACCTTGATCGCACCATTTTATCCAGAAGATGTTTCCTTATTTGGCACCTTGAAGATGGTGGTAGTAAAATCCAAAATGTTTCACTGATGTCTGGTGACTGTGAAAGACATAGAGCATGAATCATTTTGACAGGAGGCATAGTAAAATCCAATAAAAATTCATATGTAACCAATATTAGTTGTCACACAACACAAAGATTTCAGATAGGCAAAAAAGCCTACCAAGAGGCAAAAACAAGGGAAAAAAGTACAGAAGCAAAACCAAATATCATTAATTAGAAACAATATTTATAAAAGCGAGGAAACAAAATAAGAAATGCAAACATTCAAATGAAAAAAATGCGTTTTATGACAAAATCTGAGAGTTGATAAAGGGAACCAGAGAGGTATATGTACTGAGGAGAGTGATTAACAGATTAGCAACAGGTGTTGCAGTAGTTAGAGAGAATAATAGGAAATGATTTGTATATATTACATCAACATTAATTCACTGATTCACACCATGATGACGACGACTACGACTTCAAAATGTCATTTGGACTGGAGATATGGTAACAAAAAGAGGGAAGGTGGTCAGAACTGAGGGGATTACACTATTGGAAGGTGATACTGCACTACAAGTACATCTAGAAGATGGCAACAACTGATCGGGTTCTCAGTGAATACCTCAGGCAGCAGAAACCCAAGAAAGAAGAGGAGCAAGAGGAGGGGCCATCATGGAGGGACAGGACCCTGCAAGGTATGTACAACTGGCAGATAGAGGAAGTGGCCGATATCCCAGGAACAACATCCGAAATCTCTGTCCAGAAGAGCGCAGTCCTAGGAACAGCAAAGATATTGCGCAGGACCCTCAAGCTCCCAGGCCTCTGGTAGTTGAACCAAGCTTGAAAGACAGACCGCCCACAAGGGCAAGAAGGGATTTTTATTTATTTTTTGTAAAAAGGAAATGGAATGGAAATAAATGAATATATTAAAAATAATAATTTCAAAATAAAACAGATTAGGGATCCACCACATGTGAAATTCTGAGCCAGTAAGATGGTGATGTTCATTTTGTTTATTTTCTTTCATCATTAATTCTCCCTTTCTGTCAGACAAAGAATTCTTTATTTAAAAAAATAACTTCAGTCGTTTAAAGTCTTTTAGTTCTTCATGAACTATGTTTGATTAGTCAGGCAGAAGAAAACTGCTGTGGCACAGCAGATAAACATCAGTGAGATCAGTATAGGGTATATCATCAAATTTGTTAAGACTGAGAACCTTTAAGCTGATATAGTCCACCACAGAGATATTTTTTTTCCTCTGAACTTTGGTCATGTTTTCATTAAAATTACTTATTATTTAACATTCCTGAACAGGTTCTCTTACTGCACTTAAATACAAGATTCATTCACACTAAATTAATAATGCCTTTTCACTGTCTTTTCCCTCCTGTCCATATTGAATATACTGTAACTGTGATTTATGCCTCTGCTCGGTGTTTGTTGTGCAGATATACACTGGCAGCGCAGGACCTGCTTATGAGGTCAAGGGGGGTGCTGAAGGAGCGTGGCTGGCGGCTACCCAACGATAGACTGGGCTCTGGTGATGACATCACTGTGTTTGTCATCCCACTGGTAGGGCATGAGTCAGAGACATGACGAGGTTGTAGCCACCACTATGACAGAGCTGACTCTTTAGGGCCCTTCCCATGGTCCTCCCTCTTTCAGCTCCCTAAACCCCGGACCAGTGGTGCAGTGGGAGAAGAAAACATCTTTGTCATAGCGAAGACTCGGGTCTGACCAGCACCTTCATCAACCTACCATATGAGACCCAGTCCCTTCACTTCATCTTAAACCAGGAACTGTCTCCCATCTGCTTTGGTTGGTCCTCAGTCATGCAACTAAACATGTTCAGTGACATTAAAGTATTTTCTCCCAAACCTGCTGTTTGTGACAGTTGCCAGTGAGAATTAAACCCTCGTTGTACTTTTCTTTCTTGTTTATGTTTGAGACTAAGCAGTTACTCCAACCTTAAATGGATTGTTCATTTTAATGTTGTGCCCTAATAGTGAATACCTTTTTAAAAATTAAAATTTAAAAAAAGAATCAATCATACAATGTAAAGGGGATTGCAATAGAGAATGTGAGGAAACCAAAGAGATGCTCCCAAGGCACAAGGATGGCAAATCAGATACAGAATAAACAGCAAAAACAATCATCAGGTTCTTGTTGTTGCATTAAAGAAGGAAAAAGAGAATTAGTTAACATGCAGAATCAACTGAATCTTGGTTGAAGGATTTCTTTCTCAGTAACAAATGAATGACAACACCTGAGGCACTTGAAGACTGTTGCACATGCTCTGTGGTAGCCTGTTGATTTCATGATATCTTTTAAATGAATGTGCTCCTATATGACTTCCTTCTTTTTGTCATTGCAGTGAAGAAATATGAAGCTTTTTTTGTTGAAAAAACAAGAATCATTTGTATAATTTAACTATAATTAAACGTTTTTCTTTGTTTAATATTTAAATGAGAAAGTAAATTGTTCTCCATAATTGTCTCGGTATAGTAAGATGTGATAAACTTCACATATATGCCTTATTGAAACATGAAAGGGACTCGAGAGTTTTTTTCTTCAAATGCACTAAATTTGACCCTTGTAGAAGAGGCAAAAAAATATATATTGTATGCCCTTAAATGTACTACATACCTCTTTTATACCATTTTGGTTATGTCACGTTGTTCTTTAGATTATGCATATATTTTTAAAGATACCTTTGGTTGTAAGCAGTATCAGATGTTTTATTTTTATGTTTCTATCCATAACTCTTTGTTCAGATAGTGTGTCCCCGACTATGAGCTACCTAAATGTGTAGTGGAGGGATAATGTGTTCCAGTTAAGAAATAAATCAGATTTTTCCCATTTATTTTGAGTGTGCTTGTGTCACTAACTCCCAGTCTCCTTATTTATCAAAAGGAAATGAACCTTTGTCGCAGCAAACTGATGAGTCACAATAGTTCAGGGAGCAGTTAATGTTCTAGTTAGATGAGACTTAGGTTCCTCAATAAATCTGTTACTCCTTTTAATACAAGCTGAACTTTTGAATACAACAAACTTTTAAAAAAATATGCTTGAACTGTTTCAAAAGAAGCAAAGAATTTATATATTAATGTACAACCTCAATGTCAAAAAAAATTGGGGATCCCGTGTAAATCTCTTAAACCCATATTTGATTCACAGTAGAACACAGGGAACATATAAAATGTTTCAAGTGAGAAAATGTACTAGTTTAGGAAAACAAAAAAAAGTTCACTTTGAATGTAGAGGTACCAACATGTCTATAAAAGGTTGGGATGGGGTTGTTTACCACCATGAAGCATTTCCTCTTTTTTTTTAGCAATCGTCTGTAAACATCTGGGAACTGGAGAGACCAGCTGCTGGAGTTCTGAGAGAGGGAAATTGCCCTATTCTTGTCTGACACAACTCTTGCTGCTCAGCAGTCCTGTTGGGCAGCTTTGTTAGATTTCTTGCTTTTCCAAATGTCTTCAGTTGGTCAAAAGACGTTGAAATAGCTCCAGTATACAGTTCAGCACTGTATTACTGAAATATGTGTTAATAACAATCTGGAAAGTCCTTCCTCGTTAGTGTGGAGTACACAGTGTCCATGTTTCCCAAAAAGAAGTTGAGATTTCAGTTCGTCTGACCACTCTGCCTCCGTCCATTTTAAATGAACTTTGCCGTAAACAAAAGAGCAACGTCCAGAAGTGATTTCTGACCGTATTCCTTACACACAGAGATTTCTCCAGATCCTCTGAGTCTTTTGATGTCATTTACTTGATGATTCAAAGGTGTCACAATTTTATGTTAAGGAACTTTTTTTTCTTGAAAATGTTCCACAATTTATATTTGCATTTTGCCCTTTTTTGCATTTTGAAACTCTGCCCTGCTAGAATGCTGTTTTTGTGACTCGGTCGTGTTGCTAACATGTTGCCAGTTAACCTAATAAGTAGAGCTGTTTCTTTTTAGTATACTTTTAGAGTCTTTTATTAACCCCATGCCAACTTTTTCAGTCATGTTACTGCCATCACATTCAGTAACATTCAAAACATTTTAAACATTTGATATATTTTCCACGATCCACTGTTAATAAAATATGGGTTTCTGGGATTTACAAATCAATGTATTTTGTTTTCATTCCCATTTTACACAGTGTTCAGCTTTTGTGGAAACAGGGTCCTTGGTTCGTTATTGACATGAGTACTAAGCATTTGAGTGGTAAATGGTAAATGGCCTGCATTTGTATAGTGCTTTACTCAGTCCCTAAAGACCCCAAAGTGCTTACACTACATTCAGTCATTCACCCATTCACACACACACAAACACTGGCAATGGCAAGCTACATTGTAGCCACAGCTGCCCTGGGGCGCACTGAGAGAGGCAAGGCTGCTGGACACTGGCGCCACCGGGCCCTCTGACCACCACCAGTAGGCAAACATGGGGTTAGTATCTTGCCCAAGGATATTTGGCATGCAGCCAGGAGGCAGCCTGGGATCGAACCACCAACCTTCTGATTAGTGGCTGACCTGCTCTGCCACCTGAGCTACAGCCACTCCATGTGTAGTAGAATAAGAGTTAAAAAAAATAGGAACGATAGGAATTCTGTCAATTCCTGACCCATTTATTTTGAATTGAACTGATGACCCTTTGTCACATTCTGCAGTTTCACTGATGACCATAAAAATAAGTTATTGCTTGTATTTTACTTATATTTGTCTACCAGAAAGTAAAAGAAATCAAAAGCATGTTATCCCACAGAACACTTGTGTATACTGTCAATTTTATCCACAAGAGGTCTAACAATCTTACAAACCTAAAACCAATACAATATGCCATTTTACACTACTTCTGAAACACTTCAAAAGTTTGGAATTACATTAGGAATTACTTCAGTTACAGAAGAAAACTCAAGCAGAATGGAAAATCAATTTGAGCTAAAGTCCCTGGGACCATAAGGAATTGTAGGTCTTTTGTAAAGAAATAATTATGGACTGCAAGTAAAAGCTTACTCACTTGGATATATAGGAAGATGCACTTAGTAGCGACTGGCACCTTTATGAATTATGTAATTATAAGCAATAAACATTTAGTTGTTTGTTGATGTACTTGTCAACAACTGAAACTCCTCAGAGGAAACAGTAAGATCCCATTTGTAATTTTCAAAAACACAGCGTGACTTAATGTCAGAATTATTAAAAGTACACTAACAAACAGAAACATGTGTGCACTTATATGTGTTTCCGGAAGTGGTTTTTCACATGTGACCAGTGGAGGTTATAACAGAGGGCTACACTGGCGAGATCCACACCCATCCCTCCTGTTGCACGAGTCTTCTTGTACTACGGATGATGTCATCTTTGACTGGGAAGGGGAGGAGGGACCCCGGTGCCTCCAGTGCCTGCAGAATCTGCATCAAGCTAGTGTGAGGTAACTAGAGAGAAACAGGAAACACGACCATCTGTCTTCAAAATCAAGCAAGTTTTTGAGTGTTCGATTTAATTTGATACGAATTCTTGATGACATAACGGCTAATGGTGGGCAGTGCAACAAGATTTAAATGCAAGAATAAATTTTTTTTTAAAAAGCCAGAAGTTTTTGTTTGTGTAATTGTTTGTTTTGTTTTTTGTTTTGTTTGCATATTTCGTTTGTTTTTTCAGTTATGTGGCCATTAAGCATTTTGTATTTCTAAACTTTTCAACACAGATAACCCCTGTTAGCTGGGCTTGACTACCAGTTACATAATGGGCAACTGCCCCATCAGACTTGAAAATTTGTGAAATTAAATGGAATGTGCAAAACGGAAAAACAAGGTAAACTTCGATGACAAGGGGAAAAAACTATTTTTTCTTGGATTCACAAAAGTTTACATTCTATCATTTATTTATTTCCAAAGCACAAAAAAGGGAAAAGTCAAGAAGCCGCAAGCTGACCCATTTATTTTGAAAGGCTTGACCGGAGGTGGTTGAAGGTTTGCCTAGCTCGTAGCTTTTGTCAGTGGGAGGATCTCTGCTTGCCTGCCCCGTTTCTCAACACCCACTCTGTAAATTTAGCGAACACTGCAGCAAGAAGTGTGTCTGTGTGTGTCACGATCAAGAGGAAGGAGCAAGCAGGGATTAAGATTAATTAAAACCTCTCGTCCGGCTGGTGACAGGTAAATACGAACCGGAGCCTGTGGTTTGACTCAAAATTCTTATTTGACACAATCCGACTGTCTAATTATAGCTCACTTACTTGGGTGAAAGGGACAAGGTGGTGGCTTTTTCTCCTACTAACATTCGCCTTTTCTCGGGTGGATGACACTTTAATTCCTGACATCGCTGTAATTTACAGTAAGGTCTAAGCAGCGAGGTTGTAGTTGGCGGGGTGTGTTTCTGTACAACTGTTGATAGCTTCATTGCTGGTAGTTTAAAAGTGACGGCACCAGATCAGATCCCGTCGGTATGTTCTCACTGTTCCAAGTGCTGCGACCTCAATAAGGCTAAGCAGCTCCTTATGGCAAATTTCCAAGTGTACCATTCCTGGGAACACTTAATTTTCTCATTGTTATGATTCAGGTTTCCTGTTTAAACTACAAACAGTGCTTTTGAAATATACTGAAAGAAATGTGGAGGATGAACTTTGGACTAAAAATTTGTAAATAAGTGAAAATCCAGCCCTGTTAATGGGGATTTAAATAATCTACAATAGAGAAACATATATTGGATAACCTCATACATGTTTTCCTTAGTTTGTTGAAATTAATTAGAAAGCTAACCAGAATTCTTGATGCACCTGAGTCAGCTGACTGGTCTGCAGTCTGAAAGCCAATAGTAGCTTTTAGCACTTTTCTCTATTCTGATTGTTCTTTCTATCCTCAATTTCGTTGTTTGCCAGTGTGAAGTGAAAGGCATTTCTGGCAGATTTATACCTCTAATATTGGAATGTCTTTGAAATGTAGATACCACATGTGTACTAAATGATTAGTCCCTTGGATGGGTGCAGTGATTTATCACCAGGTGGCCTGGAAGTCATTAGAGACTTCTTCTCTATCACTAAACTAGGCTGTCTGGCTGTAGTTTCAGATTCATCTGCTGAATCTCAGGAAGAAAGCAACTTGGCTTTTATCTCAAAATCTCAAGGCAGCTCTTCAAGACATTAAAATCTCTTTACGTTCAGTTTAGAATATGGATTTTTTTTTTAAAAACTCTGGCCGTCTAAATGGCAGATTACAGTTCGTGTGAACTACCTGCAGGGTTTTGTTTTGTTTGTTTTTTTGTTATGTTTTTTCAAAAAGTGTGAAAATTGTTTAAGCAGCTAAGTCTCATTTATGCTAACCCATGGTACACATGAAGTTCATCCATCCATCCATCCATCCATCCTCTTCCACTTATCCAATTCAGGGTCACAGCAGGGCCTATTCCAGCTACATATGAAGTTGTAATTCTAATTTTCTTTTAATTTGATTTTGAAGACAATCCAAGTGCTGTTGCCCATGAATGGAATACTTGACTGGTCTGTTGACAGACAGACCAGTTGCTCTGTCATCAAGCGAAAAACAAAATGTAAACACTTTTTTAAAGTTTCACAATTATTGAAATATCTTTGAATTTTGTAGAGAACAAGATATGTGAAGTTGGAATTCCACAAATTTTAAGAATCAAGTTATTGTTTTGTTTGTTTTTTAATATTAATAGTTTATTTTTGATCAAATGATTTTAAAATAAATATCTTTTAGGTTTGGACTCTCCCGTGTAGGAACTCATTAGCTAGCCTTGTGGCTTAGCCTCTTTGGGCAATGACACTTTCATTTCTGTCCACCAGTCAATGTTTAGAAATGCAAATACATTTTATAAAAGTTAATAAAAAGCATCAGTGCCTTCAGGTAACAGACAATTGTTCTCCATTGCAAGTTGGCAAATGGCATCCCTCTTTTGACTGTTTACCTGTATGCAAACGAAGCTTGTTCAAATATATTTTGTAAACTAGCACTTGGAATATAAACAGAAAATTTCCACTACCAAAAAACTCTGTCCTTCTTACCTACAGATTCTAGAAATGCTCATAGAGATCGTGAAGTGCCAGTGAGAAAGAAAACAGCCTGAAAGCTTAGGCTGTGCTCTGAATAACTGACAAATTTCTACTATTGCAAGCCAATCAATTACTCATTTATTTGAGAAAATATTGGGCAAGTATTGAGTAGTTATTATCATTATTATGACTTTAAAGATTAGAACAGTTGGCTTCTAAAGGAACAGACAAAAAACAAACTCGGGGAAACTCAGTCCTCTTGGCCAACAAGTCATCCCTGTTTGGCTGCTCATGACCTGAGTTACTGAAGAGAAGTGAGTCCTATGGTACTTGTTCTCTCTCAGTGCATCCGCTGCTTCTTGCCTTAGTTTGCCAGCTGACTGAACTCTGTGGTCTTCTCCTACTTCCTCTCAGCAGGCTTCAAGAGCAAGAGTGTCTTCCTTTGTACTTTTAAAGTCGTGGCTGCTTGACAGAAGCAATCTATCTAGGTCATTAATCTGGGAATGCCCAGCTGATTATGGTGCTCAAACAAGTTTTTGCTGCATGAGACTCCACCTATGTAATTGTGTTGAAACTGCAAACACCTGAAGGAACCTTATTTGCTTTTCTGATCACATGCTTATACTGTTGTTATGAAGCGATAGGCAGTTAGTTTAGTTTATTAAAATCAACCTTCCAGACTCTGCTAGGCCATAACTTTGGCTTAAAGCCATGATTTTCCTGATCTCTTTATCACAAAGCGACCTAAAAGTTGGTACAACTTGGTACAAACCTGCAGAACTGCAGCAAGAAAAAAACATAACTTATTTCCCAAAATGTCAACAGTCCTTTAATGCATAAAAATCTCTGTTTAGTTTACAGTCACCTGGTCGTCTTCATATGGATTAATTGTCCATTGCTGTTAAGAGGCCTAACGAAAGATATCATATTTGTTTTTTGGTTTGTTTGTTTTTTAATGTCTTGGGCATAGCTGATTTTGGCACATTTGACCATTTCCTTGGGTGTAGCATATGGTCATGACTCGGTGAGACTCAGGAGCTGGGGTTTTTGTGCCCAAAGAATGTGAGAGGCTGACTTGATCTCCTCTGTGTGTTCCTGCTCTTGTGCAATGCAGATCGACATTGAAACATTTCGGTTTTTTGCGCTGTAGTCAACAGCTTATAGTAAGAGGGCTATATTTGATCAATAAGTACTAGATATGAAATGGCTTGAAGGTCTCTTTCAAATTCCTCCGTGTAATCTTTAATCTTGGTAGATGAGATGTGTGTAGGTGGTGCTGACAGCTGGTCCTGCGGGCTGTCTGCTCTATGTCATACACAGCCTTTGCCAGTTTATGAACTTTGCCCCATTTCTTAGGTTGCCTCGTGCAGAGGTGCAGCTAATTCCTGGGTGCCCTTAGATCTAAAGGTTTCTGGACTGTTTCAGGACTGCACCTCTTGAGGATAGAAGGCACAAGTTGTCTGTTATTGTGAGTTGCGGTTCAGGTGCAGAAGTTGCTTGAGGACATTTTTGTAAAAGGCAAGCCCCTGAAGTACATTAAAAGGCCTTTTTCTTCTGTAGTTTGGAGCTACTCTGAAGGCATTCAGGCTAGATGGGAATGAATGTTTCTCTGTCAAACTGAGTCAAAATCCAGTCTGGCTTTTATTATTCTGTTAGTTATAAAACCTGTTTCTACAACCAGAGTTGGACAGAGCTCCTTGACAACTCCTGTCTGTGTCAGATTTTTTTTTCTTTTACTGTAGTGCACACTATCAGTCCTGTGAGCTTGTTATATGTGCAAAACAATCCTGATGGGATTCATTTCCTGTTATATGTTTGCAGGACATGAGAACAAAAAGTCATCATCGCTGTAGTCTCAGGAACAACATGTTTGTTAATAGCTGGATGTTCGTGTATGTTCAGCATTGTTGTTGATATCAAACTCACATGAGCAGAGAGAGGCAGCTCTACCTCAGCGGTCAGGGTCACGCTCTACTCTGCAGTAACTCTGTTCAGCTTGTTGCATAACTCCTGTTGGCCCTTAAGCCTCAGGAAACCTCCTTAGAGAAGGATTGAGGTGGCGTGTTCATTAACCCGGGGCATTGCTCAAATAGTTGTACAGAGTAATGGTGCTTTGCTTTCCCTTTTAATGGTTGTCTTTGGACCAAGTCTTATGACCCAAGTCTTAGACTTAAGACTTAAGTCTTGTTTAACACTTTATCCCCTTCATAAGGACACTATGCTAAAAATATTTATTCGTGTTTGTTGAATTTTGGTTTGTATTTAACCCCTGTTTCATGATGAAATAATAAAATAAATAAAAAATACATGATAAGTTATTAGAATCATTTTCCGTTCATTGACTGGATAATTAAATCTAGGTCATTTATACCTCTTGATTATATGTGAACAGCTTACCAACTGAAATATTTATCATAATTATTTAAACTTTAATACTTTTCTCTTTTTTTGTGGATGAACAAACAAGATATTCTTACATGTTGGGGGATTTGGAGAGTAAGTGGATTTTGTTACCTTTGGACAGAGTGGCATAAGCTGTTTTTCCCTTAATTCCAGCCTTGAGGTAATTCTGTCAGTACTATCCCTTCATATTAACAGACAGTATAATGTTAGCAGTTCACTCTTATTACCCTTAACAGTATTACTGTTAAATGCATAGCATTTGTAGCCTAATCTAATTTTCAATGCCTGCTACTAGACTGGCCTTTTGAGATACCTACAACTTGACAACAAATACATAAGAGACCATAAAAATGCAAGCTATTGCTTCAGAGCAGTGGGTTTTAATCTTTTTGTGCCAATTTCCAGGCTTCACAGGAAAACCATTTGTCATGTGTTTGTTTTCTTGGTAAATTGTTTGTATGTAGATAATTGTCATTTTTGTGCTGTTCTTTGTTATTAACCAGGAAAGTGGTCACTGCATTTCTTGACACCAAGTGCAAACAGTAGAGTGGAAATTGTTCCTCGGTTGCTTTTGGGCTGATTTGTCTTAGCATGAGATGAACTGTGAAAAATTAAATGTAGCCTATAGTAGTGCAATTTTTTTTTTTTTTTTTTTCCCCCTGTTTTCCTTCAGGGACCACATAACGCGTTAGCAAGAACATTGTCTTTACAGCATGGCTCACAGTGTAATGCAGAAATATTATAAAGTCCCGATAGACAGGATATTGTTCATTCTTTTCAGATTTTTCTTGTAGTTTAATGAAATCAATCTTTTTCTTCAGGCCTGCATTTCAGTGAAATAATATGGAAAGGGACTCGTTGGTTTGAACAGCTATTAACGCAGTCTGCGACCAGGAGTTGTATTGTTTCAACAGAACTCGGCCCTTTATGAAAACAACACAAGGTTCAATGGCAGCTTGTTGCCCCAGAGGCATAAAATACAATCCAGGAAGTCTAGATTTGGTAACAGATCTGTGAACATGAAGGTATTTCAGAGCCCAAAACAATAGCAGCAGCACTATGAGAAAATACCATGGAACTGTGGAAAGTTACCGTGGTGGTAATTATTTTTTAACTTATTCCACTTGAAATGATCCCTTGGAATTAAGGGATTGGCTACCAGAGCGCCTCAGTAGGAGACATTATGTTGCACTGTGAAGTGCAGTCACAATGAATTTTTGCAGGCACCCTAGCTTCATAACTAGAAGGATATTTTTCAAATAAACAAACAGGCTGCTTTTGAGGTTACCCAGAATGCAACCTTGCCTTTTTTTTTCTTTTTTCTTTTCTTCTTCTTCAAAGGGTCACGACCTTGCTTTGAGAGTTTGACGGGAAAAATTAAAATTTCAGGATCATCTCACTAGATAAAAGATGAATGTTGGCTTTTCTTCCAAGTAACTCAATCTTGACTCTAAGGTCAGTTAATTAAAGTTGCTTTGGTGTCATCCTGTGTTGTTTTGTTTGTTTTTTCAGGTAGTGTGCTTCTTTGATGTAAATAAAACGGATGGTCCTCAGCCAGCTCCACCATGATAGTTGAGTTTTTATGAACGTATTCCAGTAATATCTCTGTGCACGTTCAGATGCCTCGAGTTACATTGTGTACAGTCAAAGATATATATGCCAGTTTATTTTGGCTTTTCCACAGCTTTCAGTAAGAGTGTTAATTTTTTTTAGTAACAACTGCACCTGCATCCAGTGGGGTTTCTAGTCAGACACTAGTTGTGGTAAGCGATGCTCAAACATGTTTTAATTGAATCAGGGTAAGAAGAGACTTCAGTATGAACGTGGAGAGGATGAGCTAAAGTTTTTTCCATGTTGAATCATGTTGAACAGGTGTCATCTAGAGGATGGAGCAAAATCGATTTCTACTAGCAACCACCTGCCTCTTTAGTAGTTGCTGTCATTAGTATCCATTAGTCCCTAAATTGAGAGCATCAGTCATAGACAGCCTGAGGATTTGGCACCATTTGTGACTATATGGGACATTTTCACGCATAATTTCCTTTTGTCAACGTGTCAAGATGTTCTCTCACAGGCTGCTAATATCAATAGGAAGAACTCAATGTGCAGCTCCAAAGAGCAACTGTGTACATGTGGATGTATGTGAATGTAGGCAAACGTCTGTGCTTGCTTGCACGCGTTGCCTCTGGCTGCTCCCTCCATGCTCCGGCTCTGCCGAGGCCTGTCCAAACAGAACTACAGCCAAAAAAGCTCCTCCCAGGCTCCACAGAACAGGAAGTGGGTTGTTTTGTTTCACAGAGGCCTCTGTGCTGCTGTCTCCCACTTGTTTGGCTCTGAACCCATCATCTAGTTGAGAGTATCTCTGGTCCATTTGGCAGTCTCTGAAAAGCAAAAGATGCTGTGTGGTGTCTGTTGAGAAGTATCAGGCACTCTTCAATGCAGCTCATTATTTTTTGTTGTTCTTTTATAGCTGTCAAAGCCTTTTTTTTTTTTTTTTGTTCTTCATGAGCATATTAAACATGCAGAATAACTGAAGTGAGTAAATGGAGTGAGCAGCCTAAATTCAAACTTAAGTATTTGGTGCAGCTTAACAAAAGCTTTGCAGCTGCAGCACGGTTTGTGGGAAGTGTAGGAGTGGGTCCTTGGGCAAAAGACAGAAAATATGATCATACCCATGACCACAATTTCCATAGCAAGAAACAAGTAACCAAGTTGTTATTAAAACTGTCAACCGCCAAACACCCAAAGTTTCCTCCTGGTTATGCCAAGTTTTCATATGCATGGTAATGGAGCTGACAAGTAATTCATTCACTTACCCTTTTCATTTTGCTCTTTCCAGAGCAAAACTACTGATTCGGCCTATTTATTTCTTAACCATGTCCATGTAATTTTATTTTAATAATTGTACGTACTTCCACAGACTGTATTTAAATGAGCTGTTGCCTGATTCGAGGTCAGCTGGTTAGGTGCTGATAGAGATGTTTACTGGCAAAAGTGGTCAATGGAGGATTTACTCAAAAAGTCAAGGCAATATGAGGTTTTCTGGGTACCTTATGCTTCAACTCGTGTCCACTTGGAAAAAAGCTGAAACGAATTATAAAAAGTAGCTCCACATGGCTGATTACCGTCAGCAACACATGGTGAAATGCAATTAAATTTCCACATTGTAATGCTATTTCTTAACCCAGGTGTTTACCACAACATAGAATGGGCAGTTAACCAGCTGTCAGCTCTTTTTCCTTCACTGAAATTGCCTCAATTTTACTGGCTGTTGTTTGACCTCTAATTTCTTTGCTTTTTCTGGAAGTCCCATGTCACCCTTACTCTCCAACTTCTAAATATTTCTGCAGCCACAACCCATTCAGATAATTAGTTGTGCTTGGGGTTTTTTTTGGTTAAAATCCCTGGTTTCAGATACTCAGATCTGAAATTCTGTCAGTTTCTTCGTCTTCTGACTGTAAACTGTAATTATTTCTCCACATTTCCAAACACAGCGAACTAATTGCTAGTGATAACCTGCCACAGCATTAACTTTAGGGATGGGTATTATCAAACAGTCTGCAAATTATTCCTGTAGTAAAATCTGTACAATCTGTGGTGTCCCGTTTTCATTTTTCTTGTGTTTGTAAACGGATGAGATGCTAAACAAGCTTATTATTTTTATGGTTATTTTATGACTTGTTAAAAGGTATTCAGAAGATTAATTTTGCACATCTCCCCCAGCTCTGCATGAAATAAATCATGTCTAACAACAAGCCATCCTGATGATACGATATGAAACCAGCAACAGTTTAAATAATGACCTCAGTCTGTGTTTCATTGTGACGTCTGAAGAATGGCTTGATGCTGCTTATTGAAAGCACTGGTGTTGCCATGCATCTGAGCAGCAATTAAAAGTGGGCGTTGGGGCAGACTCGACTTAAAGTTTTGCCTGTAGCACAGAAAGATGAATTTCCCCTGATAAGTCGGTGCCCCTCGTGAAGAGTATTAGTGTCAAGACTGTCTGGCAGAAGGTGGATGAGGTGAGGAGCCAAATGACTATATGCACAGCTGCTCCCAGGCAGCAGGGCTCCAGCTCATCCATCAGCTGCACTGCTAACTCATCTCCATGCATCCCCAAACACACCAGCTGAACTAGTCTTCTGACCTGGGGATACTCCATAATGTTTCTTGATGGTTTGTGCACAAAAACTTGCAAAGCTTCTTAAAGCATAGGTATAACATTTAATTGATTTTGATTTAGGGCTAGGATGCCTGCACAGTACACACATGGAAACAAAATGAGTTTAGTGTTTTGGCTTTTTTAGGATGCCACCAACTACTCTAATTTCCTTACACTTTTCTCCTCCTTGCAAGCCAGCAGAGGATGATAACAAATCCCTTCATTTCCTAGCTTGTCTCAACATGTCTTTTATTCCTCTCCTTCACTCCAGTCTCATCCTCCATCTCTTCTGTTTGTGTGGCTTTGTAGACTAGATTTGGCATTGGGGATTCAAGGTCTGTGACTGCATTTTGCCGTGACAGTATGTAGATCAGAGCTTTCCCGAAGGTGTAATGCCGTACGGTCTGTCAGAAATGTCAGAGTGGTTGCTTTGGAGCTACACTGCTTGAGCAAGGAAAAAAAGCACTGCGTTCTTGATTTATCTTATGATCCCTACAAATAATTTAAATAACTACTATGTAAAATCCACAAATAGATGAGACGGTTAATGTGTTGTTTGACTTCAGGCAGACATGTTTTGAAGAACTTCTTGTTGTTCTCCCAACAGAAATGGCAGCCATTCGGAAGAAGCTGGTGATTGTTGGAGACGGAGCTTGTGGGAAAACATGTCTTCTCATTGTTTTCAGTAAAGATCAGTTTCCCGAAGTCTATGTCCCTACTGTGTTCGAGAACTACATCGCTGACATCGAGGTTGACGGAAAACAGGTTTGTGCTATTTACACAAAAACTGACTCGATTAAAGTGATGCTCTCTCTCGTCATGAACACAGAAATGCTTTTCAATTATTTAGGCTAATTATAGATTTAAGAACATGAGAGTGTAAGTAAAGTCCAATCCGCCTCAATTACTGCTGCTACTGTCAACCTCTCCCATCTCTAACACCAGACAGTTTGCACTAATGTTGCCAGACGTACTATAAACACTTGAGGTTTTTGTTTGTTTGTTTTTTTAAGTAGTTGACCAAAGTAGGCTTCTAATTATGATGATGCAACTGCTGGCTGAGAATGCAAGTGTGAAGTGGATTTTATAATATTTCAGGAGCTAGCTTTCTGAAGGACTACATTAAACTAAATTAAAACAGGCCACAGGCACCAGTTGAAAATTAAGAAGATACATTTTTCTTAATTGCGGCGTAAATATAATCTTGGTTTCCACAAATTACAAAAAAAAAATCAACACTTAATTTTTTTATTGGGGTACTCTGAAAGAGTAGTGACCTTATTAGCCAGACAAGAGATAATGTGCTATCGACACCATTGTTTACGTGTGTGTGTGCTTTTGCTCCTGGACAAGAGCTGCATGCACAGCCTTAAACAAGAGAAAACAAACCTCTGTACAGTTTTTTGTGCGTGTGACGTCTTGAATCTGAGTCATGGGAAGGTGGTGAGGGTGGAGTTTAAACTGCAGATGCCTCGTTATGTCCAATCGTTTTATTTTTCTTTCTTTAGCCGACCATCGCTACACAACTTGGCAAAACAGGAAATGACTCTACTTCCCAGCTTCCTGTTCAGACGGGGAACAGGGATGTATCTTAGCAATCCCATTCCTTCTCTCAGGATCACCATCCTCATGCTACTGCCTGATAAACGTGCCTCACTTCCTGTCCTTGTCCTGGCTGCACTTCTTAGGTGGAGGTAGGCAGGAGGTTAAAGCTCTTGTTCTGGACAGGAAATTTAAAGTTAGGGAGCCATGATGCACAGATTAGAAAGGGATCATTTTGGAAAAGATGTGAGTGTCAAGTCTTTGAGTGTCTCTATGGAGGATAACCATCCCGTCAGATTTAGCTTCTTACACAACAGGATGGATTAGATTTGTGTTCAGCCCCAAGTTTTTAGCTCCTCAACCCCCACCCCATGAGGCAAAGATGCTCTCATCGTCAGCGGACTGAGCCGATTCCACAAATAGCTGGGGGGTTTTGGGTCTTTTTCCTCCGTCTTTCCCTTCCTGAACTCTGCAGCTTACAACTAGTCCAGTGGGAACATAGAGCTCTGGTTCCTCATGCAGTCTCAACAGTGTTCGGCCACCTCCCACCTTCTGCCTCTGCAAACCTCTATTTTGGGACTGTTAACTGATTTTTGTGCTTTCTGTGGGCAGACAAAAATCTGTCATTCAGCAAAGTTCTGGTATTTAAACTTTGCAAAAGTTTCTTTTTTCTTTTTCCATTGAATCCAATGAGTCAGCTGAAGAGCAAACTCAAGGGAAGCTGGGCTGTTGATGCCCTTAGAGGGAGACACGCTAACCGGTTTGATGGTTGCTAATCTCTCACTTTCCCTAATTGAATTAATCAGTGGTGTGATGGGATGAGCCCAGTCACCAAGTTCATTTCCACAACACTGACAGCCTTACACAACTAACAGACTTACAGTATGAAGCCCTGATTAGGTCAGAGCTGCTGGGGTGATTTAAAAAAAAAAAAGAAAAAAAAGAATTCACTTTAAGATGAAGAAAGTAGTTGTAGCCAGAGGGGAAAGCGATACTATGTCGGATACTTCCAGCATTGTTTGGTTCCCCATATTTAAACCTCCAGCCTTTGGGAAGATTACTCAGATCCTCCACATGCCTCAGAATTTCTGCGTCATTGAGCAGAAGTGATGTCATGACTGGTTATATGTTGCATTCGTCTCCATTAGTGGGCAACGGTATGTTAACTGTTTACAAGATAAGTCTGTGTTTATAAAGATGAGTAATATTAAGGAGCAAAACTGCATTTGTTCTCTGTTCCAGATGAATCCATGTTTTGATGTTGTGTTTTTTCCAGGTGGAGTTGGCATTGTGGGATACCGCAGGCCAGGAAGACTATGACAGGTTGAGGCCTCTCTCTTACCCCGATACAGATGTCATCCTGATGTGCTTCTCCATTGACAGCCCAGACAGTTTAGGTGAGGAAAGAATAATGTAGAGTAGTCTGTTTTAAAATGTCATATTACAAATGATGAATAACGAAACTTATAGTACTTATAACTTATATTCCATTAAAATGATCGTTCATGAACATATTGCTCTATCTTACATAACCAAACGTAGGTCAAATAAGCGAGAGAGGGTCCTTGTAGAATACCCTAATATACTTGATGGGAAGTGGGATTAATGCAGCTAAAAACATCTTTGCCTCAAGGAGGCTGCAGAGCAATCCATCATGAGAAGTGTTCTGCACTGTGACTCTGCACTGCTTGTCCTCTTTTTATAGTTCTCCTCCCTATACTGAGTATTTCAGCTCACTTCTTGTCTTTCCTGGGACAGAAAATATCCCTGAAAAGTGGACGCCTGAGGTGAAGCACTTCTGTCCCAATGTTCCCATCATCCTGGTGGGGAACAAGAAGGACCTGAGGAACGATGAGCATACACGGAGAGAGCTAGCCAAGATGAAGCAGGTACAAAGGCCCCTGACGGTCAATGAACAGTGGAATGAGCTAATCTGATGCAGGTAGAGAGCTCTTGAAATCTCAGCCACTAAAAGGCACTGGATATGTGCTGGGTTGAAACATTTCATTTGTTAGGATTTTGTTTGACATATTTAGGCACGTGTTATTGACCCTTTAAAAAAAATAAATAAATAAATAAAAAAGGGTCATGTAGCACTACCATCCTGTGAATGTTTGCAGTCTCACATTTATTTCTAAAGAAGCTGCATGACGGATGACGTTAATCTTGCTTTTCCTGCTTCACCAGCGTACTCGGTTTAAGAACTGTCAGTTTATAGAAACACTAAAGGCCTGTGTGTAGAAATGGAAAATTCATTATTGTACAGGGTTTCAACCACATGTTTACGACATTAAACCACCAGTGTATTAACTACAGCATCAATCTCACAGCTTACTGACAGTGACAGGACTTTTCTTAATATTTTTCGACCACATCAGAACTATGACAGGACAAATGTTCTAATCCAGAACAGCATGTGAAAAGCAGAAGCCTCAGATGGCTGTACAGTCAGAGCATGAAATATGATTCAGGGAAGCTGGTTTAATTTGTCACCGAGTATGAACGCTTATCGCAAAACACAGCGTTCGTACTGCAAAGAAGATATTATGTAATTGGACACTTTCTATCAGATGGCTTTACAAAATAAAATTGAGAGAAGACAGCAGGAGGAAGAAGAATCCCTCTTCTAGGATTGGCATGCAATCATTTAGAGTAAGAAAGCAATAGAAGAATCGAAATATAGAAAATCACAATGTCAAAAATGTCAATGTCAGTAACAAGTTAAAGCATGTGTCTCTGTCAAACGGATTTCATAAGATGTAAAAGATTTCAATTTGCTAATCAAAACATACTGACATTATAAATGATATGTCAAAAAAGCAAAATGTTTTGTTTTCTGTCACCAAAAGGAGAACAGCAAAGTGAAAGCCTGAATAACATCTCAGTTTTATGTTTTCACAGTGGAATCTGTAGATGAGCTTTTCCTGTCTGTGGAAATCAAGACATCAGTAGTCAGTTCAAGAGTTTGACTCTTACATAGTAAAACAGACATTGGTTTGATATTTGTAAGATATGTGATAAATGGCTTAGACATAAAGCCATAAACCTGAGCCCTTGATTCCAAGATTTCGTTGGGTTGTTAAATGAGTCATGCCAAAAAGGCGGTGAGAGGCACATCAAACTGTGCTTATTCTCTTGTTAATAAGTATTATGGTAGTGAGGGGGTGTTTAGACTGTAGCTGTACTGTATAAAATGATTTTGTTTTATCAGCAGTTCAAATGCAAAAATACTCAGTTTACTGTCACATATATAACAAAAAAAGCAGTAAACGGTTTAAAAAAAAGAGCCTTTTTTTGCATGAAAAATAATTCATATTCTAAGTACAGTTACAGTGATAATTTTGTATTGATTCTGCTTATGGAATGACTTATTCTTGACTAATTGTTAGTGCTCTAATTTCACTTTAAAAGGGGGGGGAAAAATCAAGGATCTCCTCAGTGATATCATGATTTTCCCTGGAAAGTAAACTGAGCTCTCCTTCTTTTCTCAGCACTTTAATTGAGTCCCAAATGGTGTCTGATCTAACCCTCCAGGAGCCAGTGAAGACAGAAGAAGGCAGAGACATGGCTGGTAGGATCAGCGCTTTTGGCTACTTGGAGTGTTCTGCCAAGACGAAGGATGGTGTGCGGGAGGTGTTTGAGATGGCCACAAGAGCAGCACTGCAGGTCCGCAAGCGCAAGAAGAGAAGTGGCTGCACGGTGCTGTGAGCAGTCCAGACGCCATCAAATCAGCTGACCAATTGGAGAAAAATAACACATGAAAAAGGACTGACCTATTACCAAATGGATCTTTGTACTGTATCTCACATTTCATGACAAAGACAGGCAGATGAATTGAACATAAACAAACCTAATACAGGAAATGAACTATATGACATCTGTGGCTAGAATTTGATGTTTCCGTATTGATTTGCTTTTGTCCCTCCCAAAATCTGTCTTAACAATTTACACTTTTTTTTTTTTTTTTTAAAACTTGGCTTTGGTAGGTGCACATTTGTATGCGGTATTGTTCTTCACAAGCTTCTCGGGCAAGTGGCATCATTCTTAGCTTGTATAAATAGGCAGTTCTGTTTCACTGTAGCAGTAGCGATAGAGAATTAAAGATGATATCTTTTGACCATAAGAGCTAGTGCCTTTTTTAAGTTTATACACCACAGTCTGTTTGTCGGCGAGCTTGCATTTCGGCTGAGGACCCCTTCATTGTACTGTAGCTCATTTTACAGTGTTGTCATTGTGAAACCTGAGCAAAGCCATAAGTAAAGGCTTTCAGTGCTCGTCAAGTCAAGCACAATAAATGGTTGCTTGTGTCATTTTTTTGTTGGTATGAAACATCAGTTTCACCTTCTCCATTATGAGCCCACTCACATCGAGGATAAAGAAAGGCAGCTGCTTCTGTAATGTAATGTGTCAACAAAGGAGTGTGCTTCCCATTCTCCATAAAATTATTCACATTCGCCCCTCGTAATTGTTGCTAGAAGCTAGATGGGAGGGGAGGGAGAGGTGGCCAACTGAGACGCAAGCCAATATGACTCAACTATGCACAATAGCTGTTAGGACCAACAGGGAGATGACACAAGTGGAATCACATGTAGGCCACGGCCTGGTGAACCCTCCCTTGTTTGTTTATTATGAGTGACTGAGTTCAGCTCTTTTTGCTAAGTTAACTGGTTACACCCGTTATTGGAATCTTGTTTGTGATGCTGGTTAGCCCAGTCATGGAAATCGCATCCTGTTAGGCTGGATGTTTCCAGTTGGACGACATTCTTCACATGTCTGAGAAGAGCCACAGTGTGTGTGAGTGAGTCTTTTGTTTTTTTTCCTGGTGCCTTCTCTGTTCTGGTGTGCCTTTTTCGGTTGTTCTCTCCCAGACCAGATGGACTAGCTGCTGAATGTTAAGCTGATACTCACTGACAAGGTCAAGAGTCACTGTTCTGATGTTTTGTTTTGTTTTCCAAGGCTTGGTTCTTTAAATAGATTGATGCATGGTAAAATGTGTTATTTGATGTATGCCATCATTTAAAAAAAAAACAAAAACATTTTGTGTAGGACACATCTTTATCTTGTCAGATGAGCAAAAGAAGTTTAAGTTCTTGCATCATGTGAAAATTACAATATGGTTGATTGAGAAAACATCTGTATGCAACCATTTCCTTTGATGTTTTACTTAAAAAAAAAAATCAGTTACAACCTATAGGATGGAATTTAAGCTCACTCTTTGGAAATATACTCGGCATTTAAGGATGTAATTAAATTTCAGTTCACTAGGACATGCCAGATCGTCCTCTAGTATCTGTATTTGCTCATATCCTCGCAGAATACTCTAGTGAACTTCCCCTGATGATAATAGCTTGATTTTCTTGAAAGGCCCTCACCGACTGTCCTGGGGCACACTCTTTCACACCACTGTTGCTCAGTCATCTACTTTACATGTCCACTGGTTGCATGAAGGGTGGATTTCTTAATATACGTGGCAAAAACAATATCATCTGTGTTGCATGCAACCTTCTTACAATTCCATCAAAAGCGCCAAACCTACCAGTTATTGTAATACTGTATGTAATGCAAATTTAAACCCTCTGCTGGTGAAGCACAAATGATGCTTTAAACGAGCGGGCCAGCAAAGAGGCTACAGCTCAGACGAGGTGTTGTGATTGTTTTAGCCGACAAACGCACACAAGCAACCTACTAATGTTCTATCCACCCTCCAATCTTTAGAGGGCGGATGCTACTTTTAACTCGGGACTAATATGGACAACAAGCACACCATTTGGGCAAGGGTAAACATTCATATCTCTACAACTTCTTATCGATGAAAACATTTCATAGTGGTGGCATGGTGTTGACGTGTCTTAACAAGCTCTCGCAAGGAATACTTGGGAATAAGAGATCGGCAGAGAGTTAAATAACTTAAAGCTGGAAGTAGAATCATAACAATTGAAAACGTTCCCATAGAGCAGCGGAGGAGCTAGTGTTGAACATATCACTAAGAGCATGTACTATACTGCTGTCCATGTGTATGCCGATAATGTCCCGCTAAAAAATGTCCTTGCTATATTGATGCATGCATGAGAAATCCATGGGTCTTTACAGTGCGCGCACATACAGAAGCACTAACATCGCACACCTCTGTGGGAACAGCTTCAGCTCAGTGTTGTGCAACTTTTATTTCTCTCTCTGGAAGTATTTGAAATCAATTAAAAGGATCCAGATTTCTATAAAAGCTCATTGTAATAATGCTTTGTAAACAGAAAGTGTTGTAGTGAACATTTGAGCTGAAGTGAACATGAACATTGTTAATAAACTATTTTTGCGAATAGACAGACCGGTCTCCTCAGTCCATTCTTGAACAGGACGATGCTGCTAAAGGAAATGATCAGGCACCACGGTGTAATATAATATACAGCAGATCAAAAAGTCAGTTTATTTTTTTAAAGTTTTGAATTGACATAAGTCATAAGACATACGGTGATGAATCAGTGTATTAAAATGATCTTCCATTCTTTTCCCATCTGTAGGACATTTTAGCATCTGTACAGCCATAGTTATGTTAACTGGGCTAAATAAACAGACCAGGTAAGTGTAAAAAGCCAAAGTTCACTGCTTCATTTTGCCACTGTGATTAGAAACAGAGGAGCATTTATTGCACTTAAATAGGTTCATAAAAGGATATGGTCTTAAATCATGTGCTGAAGCAGTAAGACAGAGAATAAAATAAAAGACTGACACTTGCTATGCATTCAAATGGCTTTAAATCCATCTGTCGCAGACGCTATGTCCTAGTTTAGAGGAAATGTTAATGCTCATTTTTCCACCCAGGGTCCACAAATTGCTGAATGGCACTCTCCTCTGGAACAGGACCTAGAACAAAGACAGACAAAATCTTAGCAAAAGATTTTTTTTTTTTTTTTTTGAAGAATACTCACTGGGAACGCTAAGTCCAGATGAACAGAATCAACTTTTGGAGACTCACTGGGAAAATGTTTTGTTCTAAATGCTTTTACATTTTAAGGTTTCAATCATGCAACTATTTACCTCAGCAAATAAAGCCTAAAGTCTGGAGAAAAAGACACATGCAACTGTCGAGTCTACTGTCTGCTGCAGTCCTACTGAGGCTAAAGCTGTACTCACATTCAGAATCCATGTTGATTTTCAGCGTCGCCAGTCTGGACACAATATCATCTTCCTCTTCCACATCGCTGAAGTCAAATCCAGTGTAGCCCTTCTCCTTCACACAGTAGCTGATGAACCTGTGAACAAAAAAGCAAAAATTAAGAAAACGTGAGTGAGAAATGCTCAAGAAATGTGCACTCCTTGTTAACTGGGCAAATTTTATACAGCCCAAAGGCTCCAAAATGGCAACAAAGTGAACAATTTGAGGTTGTTTTGTCAGCTGCTAACAATGAGTGTTTCACTTTCGGTAATCACTACGTTTACTCAGTGCCTCCCAAAACATCTTGCCTTCGCTTACTTCTCCCATGTTGGGTCCTTCTTGAGGATCACAGGGTTTCCCACCACTATAAGCAGGGACCTGGCTCTCGTCAAGGCTACGTTGAACCTCTACAAGTGAATACATATATACAAAAAAAGAATATATTAGTAATTTATTCAACCATTAAAGAAGCAGCAGGCTTTCTTATAAGTTTAAATGATGTGACAAACCTTTTCATTTGACAGGAACCCAATATTGAAGTCTCTGTCCATCTTGACATAGTTGATGCTGCTACGGACGGTGGAGACCATAATGATCTTCCTCTCTTGTCCCTGAAACTCCTCCACAGAGCCGACCTGATATTATAAAGGGGGGGTGCACTTTACCATCTACCATCTAATAAAACTTTAATCTTATAACTGTTAAATGCATCCTCAATAATTAAATTACACTTCTGATTAGAAATAAACAGCAGATCAATCTTTTGATTACATTTTATTAAAACAATTTAGAAGACACGGTAAATGAGCATCTTAGGTTTGCATGGGGGCATATAACCATATTAACTGACACAGATCATTTACAGCAGAGCTGCTAACCTTCAGCTCTTTGAGATCACTCCAGCGACTCAGTGCTGGGACAAATCTCAGGGCCTTCTGGATTTTCTCAACCTGTTAGCAAAAAGAAAAGCAGTCATGGGAAGTTATGAATGAACCAAACAACCTCCTTTTATCCTCAGTCATTTAACACAAATGTGCACCATGCATATTCACTTGTTTTCTGTAGGGGGCGATTATTCCGATGTCTGTTGCAGACAGTTTGGGGAGACCCTTCTTTCCTTGCGTTTCCATCAGTTTGGTGAGGTAGTCGATCAGGACTTCAATCTCAGACACGTTGAAGAAAGACGGACTGTTCGCCTCTCTCTCATCTTTGCCCATCACTCCATGGAAGATCACTGGAAAACCCTGTAGTGGGGTAGCACTGTCAGTTATTCTTGTTAAATATGGTTCAAATACAATTTGGCGACTGACTCCTTAGTGAAATTAAAAATGTGAATTAAAACTACACATGAATTGTACACGTGAGCACTCCCATAAGGTCTATGAAGTTTTAAGAAAAATTGTACTTTTACAACATGAGTTGTTTTCATGTTTTAATATCTACTTTTGTTTCAGCCAGTCTTTTTTCTTCCATCTTCAGCATCCTTTATCCAAAATATATCCACTATCCCTCCTCTGGACATCTCCAAAACAAACCCCTGCAAACTTCGTCTCCAAAACCAGTCAACCAAACTTGTCCCTCTGATATACTCATTTCTAATCTGGTCCCTCATGTACCAGCAACTTCCAGCTTGGCCCTCTGTCTCCACCCACTCCACCCTGCCTGCGCCTCCTTCTTCACCTCTCTTGTGCACTTTTTTGTTCTTTGCATAGACGAGACCCATCTCACCCAGCTTCACTACTTCTGCTCCCTCTCATTCAAACATGTCATCTATCTTGCTTCTACTGACTTTAGCATACCTCCACCTTTCCTCTACTCACAAATCACAGTGTTGTCCGTGAACATCACAGCAGAGGCTCAGAGCTAATCCCTGATGTAATCCCACCTCCACCTTAAACTCATCTGTCACTCCCACACACTTCACTAGTGTTTTGCTGTTCTCACGCACGTCCCGCACCACCCTCACATACATCACTGCCACTCTTGACTTCCTCATTCAGTACCACAGTTCCTCTCTTAGCACCCTATCACATGGTTTCTCTAGATCCACAGACACAGTGAAACTCCTTCTGACCTTACTTCTCTCTCATCACTTTCAAAGCAAACATTGCATCTGTAAAGCTCAGATGCACTTTACTATTTTATTTATTCATGTTCATCACAGTTTTTTTAATTTTTAAATTAATGTATGATGAAATCAGAGTTGACAAATACACCTTTGCATCTAATCATATGCTTTGCGGATGACTTAGGGGGACAAGAAAAAACCAAAAACCAAACAAAATAAATGAAAAGTTCCTGAGGCCTCACCTTCTTCGGAAGGTATTCCCAGTTGCAATAGGTCTCACGCTCCCATTGGTCAGCAAACACCTGCAATTCATTCTCATAGAACAACTCATTGGGGATTTTCAGAATAGCACTGTGTGACCTGAGTGAACGGGAAGGAAAAAGAAGAACAATAAAAAAAAAACGATGAAGCATTATTGGTGATTAACACAGCAGCACAAGTAAAAAATGGCTTTGACAAGCAATAGCTGAAAGACCCACCTGTAGTTTCGCAGCAGTTTGGTGACAAAGCGAGTGTCAAAATGCCCGTCTGTATTTTTCTGATATAACGAATTATGTCTCATCAGCCTCTCCAGTAGAGAAAGCCCTAGAAAGCATTCATGATACAGATTTGAATTCATGTTAATCTGAGAAAAACTCAAATAACTGAAGCAGCACTAAGCATTCATTTGATCCTAAACTGTTACCAGTGAAAACTGCCAGGGATACACAGTGATGCAACTAACGCCATCTGATCAGAAAGAAAAGAAAATGAGACCACTGGACTTACCGAGTCCATGTTCTATTGCAAAAGGAGATCGAAGGATTGGTCCCAGCTGCTTAGGATCTCCTGCCAGTACCAGCTGACCTTTCTCTGCATCGAGCAGACCTATGAAACAACATAAATGAGTCTGTAACAAGGTGCATCAATTTCAGCACTTGCAAGTTATGACCTTTAATCACGAGAACCGATTTACTGAGGAAGTGTAATGTGTAAGAACAAATTAATTTACAACTGCTCTGACTTAAGGTCACATATATGCAGAATTTGTAAGCTGTAAAAGTCTTAACCCATACATTTTATTTATTTATTTTATAGCCTTTAGCTAGCTTTGGCGAAAACAAAATTTCTACAAATGCTAATTATATTCTGTCTGTATTGATGAATGTCACACTGAAAGCTGTGTGCTTTCAGAGAAGGCACATGTATAAAGCAGCTGGGTGTGGATAAAGTTCTGTAATCAGATAAGTGTATATATGAAAGGTCCATGTACTGCATTAATACCAGATTTAATGGAAAAAAACATATTTAACAGGAAGTTGGATGTAAGAATTTCAGATTCTTGAAGGTTTCACAAAAGACTTTATTTATGTAGCGCCAATTCAACAAAAGTCCCCACAAGGCACTTTATATCGTAAGCACCTTGAGGTGACAATCACAAAGCCCCCTATGAGCAAGCACATGGCAACAGTGGGAAGGAAAACTCCCATTTTGCAGTCTGAGAGTGAAGCCTTTCAGCATCACTCACAGATCTGAATGTTTCTAATTTTAACGTGCAAATGAATGAAGGCAGTCCTACATATTTGCTTAGTGTGCATGGTGAAGGACATCATGATGAAAAACATGTAGTTCAGACATTCATAGTTTACCTGCAATAGCAATGACACACTCTGGCTCTACAGCTTGGCCTCCCTCATCCACAAACACATGCGAAAAATGGCCAACTGGAATCCCTCCAGACACCAGCCTCACAAAGACACAAACACACAGCAGCATGGCTCATAACACGAAAAATGTGCCAGATGTCAAAGAGTGTTTAAAAACACATCATAATGGACACTTTACATGCCACACACTGGCTCTTACCTGCCAGCTGTGACCATAGTTGTAACTACGACTTTGTACTTCATCGTAACCCCTTTCTGTGGAGGCACAAAGCTGTCGTTGCTCTCGTCCCAGTTACAGTATTTCTGAAAGAACCAAAAAAAATATGAGAACGTAACCTTTTGTTCAGCTTTCCCATAGTGATTACAATCATTGATTCCTCAGTGTGATCATGAGGAATTTAGTGAAAATGCGGGCATATTTATGGGGCTTGCTGAGACAAGAGAATGCAATGGCACTCTATTTCACATGTAATTTTTAAACATTATGGGCTGTGTATACATATGGATACACAATTAGTCCATATGTAGCTCACCAGCAGACTCTTGGGAACGCTGTTTGGGTCTCGGCTGTTGGCGTACACGCGGTAAATCTGATGAGAATCCATGTTTACTTGTAGTCTCTCACAGAGCAGGTCGCATGCACTGTTAGAAGGTGCACAGGCGAGGATGTGGGCTGATGGATCTGCCTTGCTGACCTGACAAGACGAGCAAAATAAAAGTCATTACTTAATAATAACAGGCTTGTGTGCAAAGACATAACATGGTTTATAGGGAGCCACAGGCCTTTGCCTCACACCCAGCAGGACCCGGTCTGCGGCTGTCACTTATTTCAGAAAGGCACCTAACCTGGCAGATGTGCACAGAATTCAAAGTACATTGCACCAAGCACATACACCCACAGTATTCGTCCTATAGTAAGTACAAATTTCTGAGAAACAGTTACAACATCACAGATAACATCACAAATTACAGCATTGTTGAATTTTGCAAGCCCTTTATGTTAAAGTTTGGTTTCCAGTTTTTTTAGTGTTTCCTGAAGTGAATCAATTCCAAAATATCCCACCATTTATCCAGTTCAGAGTCACCATGGGGCTGAACCGCATCCTAGTTGTCACAGAACGAAAAGCAGCTTACACCTTGTACAGTTTACCAGTCTTTTGCAGGCCCAACACAGAGAGATAAACAACTGTTCATACTCATATTCACCCATGTGGACAATTTAAAAATCACCAATTAACCCAACTCACATGTTGTTGGACTGCGGGAGGAAGCTGGAGTATCCAGAGAAAACCCAGGCAAGCATGGACAGAACATGCCTACTCCAGGACCGTCCTTGCTGTAAAGCAACTGTGCCAACTGCGACATTTGTTGGTAATGTAAAATCTCTAAATTGAAAGTACTAATAATCATAATACTCGAGAGCAAATAAGCAACTGGTTCAAAAAAAAGAAAAATCTCTTAGTGTGTTTCTAATATACAGCGAGATATCTGGGAATCACCTTACAAACATGCCAACACATGCTGATTCCTATGCAAAATCTGTCTTGCAAAGAGAAATCTTACTTGTGTAAGTTACTTGTATAGACGCGGGGTCGCGGGGTAGAGCAGGTCACCTGTTAACTGGAAGGCTCATGGTTTGATCCCTGGCTGCAACCCAAAGTAGGCCAAGATACTGAATGTGATTGTTCATGAAGTGTGAATATTAGACAAAAAAAGCACTTAGCATAAATGTGTGAATGGAGGCATGAGGCAAGTTATATAAAGCACATTAAGTGCTCAGAGTAGAAAAACGCCAAAGAACCACCCATCAACCTTTTACCCAATTTAGACCTGTGAGAAAAAAAAACAAAAACAAAAACACCAACTTAAACTATGGATTAGCCAAAGATTCGTTTGATTCTGAATAATCTGCCAGTCCTGCACTGGCAACCTGTCCAGGGTGTCTCTATGACCGTTGGGATAGGCTCTAGGCCTCCAGTGGTCCTGAACTGGACCAGGAATCAAGAAAATAAATGGATGGAATAATAAAGTAAATATCAAAGATTCTACTCAAAGTAACAATATCAAATGTCTTGTTCAAAATCCAACAGCTTTAAATTTGTTACAATGTAACAGCCAATGAAGAACGAATATGTTTTCTGGCAACTCACAAGTAAGATATCTGATTAATCTCTGAAGATCTCATTCATACAGATCTTAACTGCATGTAACTTTATACCTGATTGATTGCTTCAACCACAGTGATTGTCTTTCCAGTTCCAGGAGGCCCAAACACAAGATGAGGAGCTGGTTTCGATGATCCAGCCACAATGCGCTGGACTGCAGCATGTTGCTCCGGGTTGTTTTCCAGCTGTCGATTAAACATCCTGGAAAGAGATGTAGAAATGGATTTTTTTTTACACTTAGCATAAAAGGTGTGTAAATGTGTGTTTAAAAACCTGTTATGCACCTTGTGCCCATTTGGTTTATGGCATTAAACCAAAGAGCAGTAATCCCTCCTGTTAATGCAACATAGTGGCTAAATGCCCAGGAAAACAACAGAGAAATGCTGCTGAGCCCACACTCTCATTTTCAGAAGCTCACTGTTCTCCTACCACCAGTACCAGGCAGAATATACAGTAGGACACAGTACAATTCAATGTATCCGTAACATAAAACCCTACATGGCCAAGCTCTCGCAAATATAGCAGATTACTGAGACCTTATTAATGCAGCTGGTCTCTTCTTTATTTCACTTCATTATTTGTGGTCTGTTTTTCCTTCTAATATATATGTACAGGAGTGTGTATGTATTAATGAAAGACCATGCGTTAGCATTTCTGAGGATCTACCCTTATCTTCACTTTTGTGTTTTGATCCAAAACTGTGAAGCACTTTGTAACTTTTAAAGGTGGTATACAAATAAAGTTATTATCACTATTGTCATTAAATGTGGTTAAGTGTTGCATTTATAGATGATGCAGTGCATACAAATAGGCACCGGACCTGAGTTTAGGCATGGGCACACTAGCCACTGCTGCACCCGATGGAAACAGCACCTCCTCAAGTTGATGTTTTACTGCCAGGTCTACAGCCCTGTGTTGTAGCTTCAAAGGGTACCGGTTGAGAGTAAACTCCACATTAAACTTCATATTGCTGATAAAGATCTGCAACAACCTGAAATGATTGAAAAGTAAGCAACAAGTTTCTCATTGTGAGTTCTTAGTCAACATATCATTATTCTAGCTCATACTTTTTTGAGAAACCCAGCTTCACACTGTCCAGTTCTACTCTGTGAACATATCCGGTATACACAGTAATGGGCTGGACGGTGTCCTCAGATTTGGATACTCTCAGACAATCTCCTCGAAGCACAGATGGCCGATTCTCAGCGACACCAGGAACCTGTCGGACAACATCGATGTTGGGCCATTGATATGTTTTTAAAAAAAACTACAAGTCTGCAGGTGATTCAAATGGGTAGATATGACAAGCTAAATAAACAAATCTGTGTATGAGAACTAGATCGTATAATCATCTGTACAAGTAAAACGGGAGGAAGGTCATCTAGCTCCTTCATTAAGAATACAAGGTCCCAAACAAATAAAATGCATTCTGAAGTTAACTGCCAAGAAGCACAATTTACAAGTGAATTCAATGCTTCAGAGATGCCAGCTGCTCCAGCAAAAATAGAGCCACTGCAAACACAGAGCGTAGCAGACGGTGTTCTAATTAAAATCTCTTTACTCTGAGTTTCAGGAGTTTTCTGTTGCCTTGGTCTTGAGTCATGGTTTGATTGAGGAGATCATACTTTCGGATGTCAACCTCCATCTGTATCTCTTCAAGGTGCAGCAGGAGATGAAACCGATGCGAGTAGTTCTTCATCTTTAAGGGACAACTGAGGAGACCCCTGGATGTCAATGCAGAGGTAAACGGTGCATTTAACATTGGGTTAGTTCTATAAAATACTCATCACAGAAAACGCATAGCTGGTTGTAATGAATTGGGTGATTTGCTCACTTCACTGATGCAAGTTTCTGTTTGGCAGTTTGAGAGAGGTACTCGGAGTCTTCCATCCTTCGTCTAGCCAAATCCTTCAGGTCATTATGATACTTGTAGTCTCCTAATTTCACTGCCATCTTCAAAGGCACAACAGAACTGCAGAAGAAGAAAACAAAACACCATATGGCTGTGATCAGTTTCAGAAGACACAAACCCTCAGGGACAACTTGTTGATCTAAAGTCCAAGTAAGCAAAAATGCCTCAAAGTAATTTTTACAATCAGTTTTGAAATTCATTACCTGTCAGGTGGTACTCCATCTACTATAATGGTGTCAACAGGCTTGTAAGCAGCCACCCGAAATGGTTTATAAGGAGCCACAGGCCCTAGCTCCACAGCCAGTGGAGTCCGGGCTGCAGCTTCTATCTCCCTGACAATGCAGAAGGGCACCGATCCAGGCAAATCTGGGCAGAACTCGAAATACATTGTGGCAGGGAAATATCCATAGTGGTTCAGAATGTACTTAACCTCAACTTCATAGCTCTCTCCTGGAGGGAAAAAAAGACGATAGAAAAAAAAAAAAGGAAGAATTTGTGAACATTAGCTAGTTTATTTCTCTCATTTCTAAAGGCAGAGAAGTCCTCAGTGTCTCACCAGGACAGAGGAACAGCGGAGATGCTCTGGTCACTCTCCTCTTATCCTCTAGAGTGAAACAGCGGATCCTGTGCAGCGCAGTGTAGTACGTCAAGTGGACGTTGTCAGTGCCTTTATTGACAATGTGGAACCTGACAACGAACGGCTCCCGCAGGCGATCCACAGCGAACTGAACCTTCCCACCGCTCTCCACGGGGTCTGATGTGATCTCGATGCCGCCCTTATCAGCCGTATGCTCTTTCCTGCAGGTGAAGCAAGATCAGGCTGCAATTTTAACAACGACAAGACAAGATGGTGCCGAATCACTGAAAAACCAGTGTACCTGGTAAATAAAATATAACGTTTCATCAACCCCACTTATCCCATGACTGTCTGCTATTAAACAGGTAGAAGGTAATAAAAAAAAAACCTCAGATGCTCTTGAAAAGAAGCCTTTTTAACCGCATAGTGGATTCATATCATGGACTATATGATCTTTGTGACTGAGTGATATCAGTAAATCACTGACACCCAAACTGGCAACGATTCAGTTTACACAGGAATACTTCACCACTGACTCAGATTAAAACTGCTGTGCAGTTAAAACGTTGCACAGGACTCTATTTATGCAGGGAAGTTAAAAAAGGATCACGAAACAACAAAAGTGTAACTCACAGACAGGTTTTACAGTTCTGGAAAATTACCACAGTTGGAACCAGTTTATCGCTTCTCATCTCATCATCATCTTCTATCTTTTTCCTTTGACTTGTATGTCATAAAACATGACATACAAGTCAAAGGACTTGTATGTCCTGATAAAGCCAGTTCTCAGGAATATCATGAAGGGTTTTTTTTTAGCTCATGTCTTGTTTTCTTTGAGTCAGTCTTTGTCTCATCTGCAGGTGGTTTAAAGTGAAGCAGAGAGACTCCTCAGTCATACCAAGAAGAGAAAGCAGCTCTCCCCTGCACTAGCCTCACTCCACAGGTTACCAATCAAATACAAAATCTGCAAGTTTCTAAATGTCATGATAAAGTTACTTTGTTTTAACTTGTGTATCTGTATCTGAAGTGCTTGTTAAACCACTCTTGGTCACTTAAAAATGAAGAATTGTGACATAAACACAAGCACATTACACCCTTATCAATAATGTGCGCTTGCACATCACTGACAGGCAAACCCACCTCGAGTCTTAACATGGCCTCTTATTTGCTTTTATGACAAGAACCATTCTGAAACAGATGTTGAAAAATTAACTTGTTAGTGCTCTCTAATGGACAAACTGTGCAACATCATTTCTTTTGTTAAGGCCCCGCCCACTCTGCTTGTAGTTTCTTGTTTTGTTTTTGGTTTTTTTCCCTTTTCCTGTATGAACCAAGGCAGCTGATTAGTGTTAGCAAGCATCTTACTTTAATTCAAGGTTATTCTTCTGAACTTTAAGCTGATTCGTGACACCAAGTTATCCTAAAAGGTAGCGATCATCAGCTTATACACTTAACAAAAATATAAACGCAACACTTTTGTTTTTGCTCCCATTCCCCATGGGATGGACGTAGAGACCTAAAATTCATTCCAGATACACAATATAACCATCCCTCCCAAACAGTGGTCACAAATCAGTCCAAATGTGTGGTAGTGGGCACATCTGCCATATTGAGATAATCCATCCCACCTCACAGGTGTGCCACATCAGGATGCTGATCTGACATCATGAGTAGTGCACAGGTGTACCTCAGACTGCCCACAACAAAAGGCCACCCTGGAATGTGCAGTTTTGTCTCACAGCAAAATGCCACAGATGCCACAAGCAATGAGGGAGCGTGCAATTGGCATGCTGACAGCAGGAATGTCAACCAGATCTGTCGCCCGTGCATTGAATGTTCATTTCTCAACCATAAGCCGTCTCCACAGGCGTTTCAGAGAATATGGCAGCACATCCAACCGGCCTCACAACCGCAGACCTCGTGTAACCACACCAGCCCAGGACCTCCACATCCAGCAGGTTCACCTCCAAGATCGTCTGAGACCAGCCACCCAGACAGCTGCTGGAACAATTGGTTTGCACAACCAAACAATTTCTGCACAAACTGTCAGAAACCGTCTCAGGGACGCTCAACTGCATGCCCGTCGTCCTCATCGGGGTCTTGACCTGACTCCAGCTCGTCGCCGTAACAGACTTGTGTGGGCAAATGCTCACATTCGATGGCGTCTGGCACGTTGGAGAGGTGTGCGCTTCACGGATGAATCATGGTTCACATTGTTCAGGGCAGATGGCAGCTGAGAATGTCCCAGTTCTTGCATGGCCAGCATACTCACCGGACATGTCACCCATTGAGCATGTTCGGGATGTGCTTGACCGGCGTATACGACAGCGTGTACCAGTTCCCACGAATATCCAACAACCTCGCACAGCCATTGAAGTGGAGTGGACCAACATTCCACAGGCCACAATTGACAATCTGATAGACTCCATGCGACGATGTGTTGCACTGCATGAGGCAAATGGTGGTCACACCAGATACTGACCGGTTCTGGGTCCCCAGACCCCCAATAGCGCAAAAAACTGCACATTCCAGGGTGGCCTTTTGTTGTGGGCAGTCTGAGGTACACCTGTGCACTACTCATGATGTCAGATCAGCATCCTGATGTGGCACACCTGTGAGGTGGAGATGGATTATTCATCAATATGCAGATCCCATACCACACATTTGGTGATTGTGACCAACTGTTATGGGAGGTGCATGGGATTTTTAAGTTATCTGGAACTGAATTAGGGGTTCTCTACGTCCATCCCATGGGGAGATGGGAGCAGTCAACAACAGGGTGTTGCGATTTATATTTTTGTTGGAGCGTGTATTCTAATTCATGCTGATGCAATATAGATGATACATTTAAAACTCTTAAATGAACCAATTCATGATATGATATCTCAACTTACACTTTTGGCATGTAGACTACGGTCAAGATTCTCATCCGCTATCAGGTTTTCAAACGAGCATCAAAGATTCAGACAGTCAGACAAAGAGGTGCTTTCAGTGGACTACTAGGAATGCCGGACACGGTATAGAGTTTAGAAATATGCTTGAATTCCTACTCGGCGATTATTTTCTACCACTGCTCAATCAAACTTTAATTCTGGGATATTGGCAGAATAATGGTCTATGAAAAGATCAAATATCAGTAGCTTCGAGTCTCTCTAAGGCAAAAATGCCCCTCACTGATAGCCAAATGGTCACTTGGTAGATGTGCCAGACTAATAAAAGATGTAGATGAGATGATGAAGAGCAATAGCCTATATTTGTCAGATTCCCACAACCGTAGATGAAGACCTTGATCCGGTACCGGGTAAACATTTACAATACAAACATGCACATTGGGGAGACCAGGTCAGGCCAGGTAGGCAGAGGAAGAAAAAAACAAACACTTGAAATTGTGCAACTCACAAAAAGGTAATAATACATTGGAATGCACAGATATTACAAATACATCCAAAACACAATAAACCACAGACAAAGAACATCGGGGAAAGTAGTTCCAGTAGTGTACTAATGCATTGATCTGGGACACGGCTACAGTAATCTTCGAGTCTGCGCCTCCAGCTGATCCCGAATGGTCCCACATCTATGGGGAGGGTAAGCGGTATGGATGGTGGCGATTTGGAGATTCCGGGGAGAGGAGAGAGTGATGCTAGCAGTGAGTGCTTATTCAGAAACAGTATATGTCGATTGCAATATTGTGTGACGTTCGTCCTAGTTCAGTCAGTCGGAGACAGTGTCCTTCGCCCTGCTCAGGCTAGTAACAGTCAATCACCAAAGGGGCCGGGGGGGGCCGCTGTAGGTCTTCCAGCCAACCCAGGTGGCCTTGTAGGGAATGAGGAAGGAACAGACTCAACACAGTCGTTATCAGGGAGTTGTTGTTCGGCTCCAGCCTTGAGCTGGCGCCGAAGGGGTAGCCGGGTTATGATGGTAATTGAGAATTTCAAGCTGTTTTTTAACACTCCGACACTGGTCTCTCAGTCTCCCGTTAATAGCTGCGAGCTTCTCCGTGATGTTATTAGCCGTCGATTCTGTGGTCTTGTCACTCTTTTTGCTCACATAGCAGATTCTGAGACCTCACGACCGCAGCCAACTGATCCGAGGTGTAATCCAGCTCCGCCCAGAGATGTTGTTCTGAGTTGATTCTTTCCTGATGTAATCCAACATACATACGCTCAAAGGTGTTATTCTGAGCATTCACTGCAGTCGTAAGCGCCTCCAAGCTCTTAACCATGCTGCCTTCAGTGAGCCCTTTCTGAGAAGTCGCACCTGTCGTTCCAATCCCAGCGGGCAGCCTTGTGGGGGTTTGAACAGCCGGTTCCGCTCTCTTAATTCTCCGATAAGCCAGGGCCAAGCCAGCTCCGATCAGCAAGAACCCTGTTATCATGGTTCCGAATAGGTAGATATCTTCAGCGTCCTCGATCGACAGTCCCGCCAGGCACACGATCCTCTGCCACCCGTCCATCGTGTATCCGGCAGGGAAAGTCCCTCCAGGGCACTCGGGTTCTCCCGAGCCCAGACTTCTCGTTAAAGGGTGTCAATAGCATTCAGAGACCAGTTGATCAAATCCATAATTCTCTTTTAGGTTTTAGACACAGACTGTGAGAGAGTGTTCCAGGGAAAGTAATACAAAAAAGACACGAGACTAGACAAGGACATAAGGCAGAAAAGATAAGGGAGAGGAGAAAAGTGCGTCCGCTGATAGAGGAACGTAAAAGCAACTCAAACGATCACTTAATACTGAAACTGAACAGACGATTTGAAAAACATTGCCTGAATTGAGGAATCTCCACTTCTGTTGTGACATTCAGACACTAGGCTCAGAATTTGGCAAAAACAGCATGAAAGCAGAGATCTATCCCATCTTTTATCAACAGTTCAGGCTGGTTGTTTATATGTAATGGCACAGGGGAGATTTTCTTTGCACTAACTTGGCACAGTGGAAATGGCTCTAAAATACTGAGATACCCCTACTGAAGATAAATCAAAGTACATCAACATTTTTCATATTCTATAAAGTCTATAATAATAATGAAAGAGATTCTTCCATAAAAAGTGGTTAAATTTACAGATATTGTGATATCCCATAGTTAAAAACCGAATGATAGATACGCATAACGATGTGGTTAATATATTTGGTAATAGTTTTTGCTGTGATTGTCGCAGAAACCCCACATATGGTTTGTTGTAAAGGTCTGACTGCACTAAATCCAGTATTTTAATCGGCTATAGTCACTGTTTTATATTAAAAACGATAAAATGCACAGGTGTGAAAGGGGTGCTGTCTTACTAATGATATTTTATTCCTGCACAGTTGGCATGGAACACTCATAATTTCGATGTGCACGTACAATGACAATAAAGGCATTCTATTCAATAAAATATTATCAAAACATCTTTTGCAAAGCTATATATTTCCATTATATAAGCTATAATAATATGAAAGCAGAGTCCGACTGGCTGAGGGTAATTTGATAACTTCAAGCCATTACAACACAAAGTGTAAACTGACCCATCCCCATGAGCCACAATCTTTACAGATGTCTTGACATTTCCCATCTCATTACTGCCAAGTCACGCTTTTAATGGGATATTGCTCTTGGACATCATCTAACAGCAAATTATATTTGACTTTACCATGTACTTGTTTTATGTCAGCTACTTTTGTGTTTTTAATATGTCTATATTTTTGTCCTGCAAAACTAATCTGTGTTCATGATCAGAACTACAGTAACTGGATGCTTCCCAACAAGCCACAATATTCATGTCTTCAAGCTAATTTGCATTAATAAAAAGTATGTCACAAGTTGTTCAGCTTGGCATTATTTTGTGTTTTCTTTTTTAAATATATGGAGGATATCACAATATCTGTGAATTTCACCACTTTTGCAGTAAATATTTTTACATCCCTTTCATATATTAGACACCCCAGAGAACAGAAAAAAAAACAATGTTTATTTTGTTCTACTTTTCGTTTGGGTATCTTGATACTCATATAAACCAACTAAACGAACAGGCCCTGCTCCTCTCTTGTTTTAATCTCACGTAGTCTTTTGTGCGGCAACACCCTGCTTTATTGTTGTTATATCATGCTCCTACATGAAAAAGCAAATTCACATTTATGAGGGCGGGTCTGAGAATTAGAAAAAACCTTTACAGCGACGATGGGATAGAGAAACATGTAATACTAACTCAAAATGCATTTTACCTGTTCACCTTCAACTTGCGAAGGATTTCTGATGCAAGTTTTTTCTTTGGGGTCAGCACAGGTGCCACAGGGGTGGAGGAGCCAGCAGGTGTCCCAGCTAGCGTCTGAGGGCCAGAGCCCAGATCCTGTGGCTGAGCAGCCCGGGGCCTCCTCCATTGGTCACAGTACACGCGAAACTACAAAAATAACAGCACAGTTCCCTGTTCTGATTCTCCATTTTCCAGGAATGGGAACAAAACATACCCAAACTCATCCCATCATAGCACTGACTAATATATGGCACAGGGAAACTTGTACTCACTGACTATATATGTTACCTGAGGTCTGGCATTAATGTAGACTTGTCCCTGCCTTATCTGGGCTTTGTTGAATTTCACAAGCGCAAGGAGAACTTTGTAAAAGTTGGGATCTTTTATTCCTTCTCTGCGAACACAGGAGAAACAGGCTGTTGGACACAAAGCAGACCGGGTGCGTGGGCCACACGGTGTTTAAATGCAGCCTACCTGCCCCTGAATTCGGAGTTGTAGATGTCTTTAAGTTCCTTTTTGCTGATGCCGGATACTCTGTCTCCCAGAAATTCAATGAAGTCCAGTCCGGATTCAAGCGAGTCTTTAAGCGACGGCATGTCGAGGTGCTTTTACAGGCCGCTGTCACTGACTGCCGACTGACAGAAAGTGAGGAAGTTCATCTGCTGGAAAAGAACGCTTCTGTTTCCTCGAGTATTAATGTGACTGCTGGGTGCAAATGTGCCTCAACAGGGAAGAAATTTCCACGTGCTGTGTATTTTTTGCGCAATCTATGCACAAATTATCGGTGTTTGGAAGTTTAGCAACGATTTCTTGTTCATACTCTGGTTTAAAATGTTTACTAACTAATGCATAAAATCTACTACTGTGCGCATTTAGCGCAAAGCCCGGTTTTTGTCAACGCTCGCCAACCGTCCCAGTCAGGGATCATCTGTAAATGCGCTACGCAAGTGGAATGAAAATACTCCCGCACAGAACAAAATCCTTCATCCCGTGGCTCGAAAATAAAATGATTTAAGGGGGAGTGTTCGGTTTCTAAATATTAAAATAAAGTGCATAAATTATCATTTTTATTTATGGTCTGAATGACAAGTAGCTTGCGAGAGCTGCCTCAGAGCTGTAATTGCTTGGCAGTCCCTGGGCTGGATTATATAACCTACGTGTGGCGTTTGTCCCGTGATACGACGTGTTTCCGTCGATTTCAAACAGCAAAATTTAAATAGATAAATATCTTTCTTTTAGGATAAGTTACGTTCATAATAAGGATTACAGCTGGGAGGTGGGGAAAAAAAATTCATCGTTTTTTTCGATTGGCTAACTTTGTTACATCCACTATTTTCAATAGTTTTGCATCTACACACGGCCACCACACCACTGCTTGAAAGCTCATCTTTGATCAGATCTTTTTATTGCATAATAGTAAATGTCCGTGCTGTACTATTTTTCCTTATTTCGACAAAAAATAATGAGGTGACGCGGCTAAAGACAAAAAGCTTAAACATTTGAAAAGGCATTTGTATCGTCTGCATTTTCTCACACTCAACTGGCACTGTTTGGTAAAAAAATAATAATAATTTAAAAAAAACAGCGAGAAAAATACAGCAAATGATAAACTATTTAACTGTTACAAGTGCGCGTTTTACACAAAGGGTCGAGAATATTTCGTTTATGAAAAGAAACAATAGCAGCAAGCAGGGCCGTGCAGAGAGGTTTAAAGGGGCGGGTGCTCAAAGTTAAAAAGGGGCACATTGAACCAGGCTGAATAACAACAACACACATTCATCAAGAATCTAATATGGGAAGGGCAGGGCTGTGTTGATCTGAGACTGTAGACATTAAAAAGTCCATAGGAGAGATGGTAGCTGATTAAACAAGTGTCATGAGATAATAACAAAATGCAAAGATTGGTGACAGCGCTTGGAACCATAAGGCAACAAAAACTGTGAGAAATAATTTAGGCTCTGCCTGTGAATCACTCTTTGCTTCTCTTCTTCCTTCCATCCCATCATTTCATATATCACTCTCCACTTGCTGTCTATCTGAGAACAAGGCACAACTTGCTATTGCAATAAACTATAATCTAATTATCCACACCTAACAACTCTTGCACTTAATCTATAATAAAATGATGACAGAAAAATGTTATAGCACTGCCTTTAGTAGCCTCACACAGCTCCTACTGTTTCCTCCTCATGTCCTTACCAGCCATGTCTGGACAATGTTATATCATGAGTAATAATTTAAAAAAATCTATATACATAAAACACACACATGCACGCACACACAGTGACATTTTAGACCTTCTTCAGAATACTGTATATACTATGGGCATCATGGTGCTGATCCAGAATCCTTACATATTTATTACTAGAGCTACAATAATAAAGCAATGAGGAGGGGGAAGTAATAAATATGAAATAATGTATTTATGATGATTCCATTTGTTTCACTATCCACTCTGTGCAGGGGCAAAGCTTATTACATTTTTAAACTGTAGAGATACAATAATTTTACTGCTGTAAAATCCAAATTTTGTCTTATTTAAAATATAAATCTAATATAATCTGCTTCTTAATGTATGTTCTTTAAAATACAGCGTGTGTTTTTAATATATTATAATTATAATAATGCATAATTATGTGGACATGCATATTAGATCGTTTTTTAGTGAAATATAATCCCTCCAGAAAGGCAGGAAAAGCCCGGAAACTTACTTTAAAACTAAATATGTCCCCTAAAACGGTGACAGAGCTACAGACCCATGACAGCCTTACACAGGTAGCCAGCAGCTATGACCAGCACTACATGTGCAGTTAATAAAAGGACAGGTAATGTTTGTCGCGCTGTTGCACACACAGCACGCTCGTTTGTTTCAGTTCGTCAGTTGCAACAAGACAGCTTACCAACGTATACGTAATAAGCTAATACTCCTGGGTGCTATACACTACAGTGTACGCTGTACACCTACTTACTGGTTTTGTCGCATCAGTCTGTGTCTCTGAGTTAACTTGTGTTTCTCCTACAGCTCCGGACCGCTAAAAATGCACGTGCTCTTTGTGAGCTCGTTCCCGGCTCGTAACCAGCGCGTTCTGCCGTCAAGGGCGATCATTGGTTAAATGTGATCATGTGACTGATGCAAGCCAGATCCTTTTATTTAGCAAAACTGTGATTAATAGTTAAATATTATTGTTGAGGGGCACCGACAGGACTCCGCACGCGCACACACACATAAAAAATAATAATAATTTTTTTTAAAAAGTTGCCTTATCAAAAGGGCACTTTGGGCACCCATCAGGAAAGGGGCGGGTGCTCAAGCCCCTCTAGCCCCCCCTCTGCACGTGCCTGGCAGCAAGTCACTCTGTACCATCAAACATACCATCGATGGTATGGTATGGTCTAGTCTTAATTTATGTCACAATTACAGGCAAATACGATCTGACTAAACCAAGTAAACATAAACACACTCATACTTTAATCCTAATAAACCCATTCTACGATCAATATGAGTGCACAAATCTAATAGGGGCACTACAGTAACTATTGGCTGTTTGTTTAGACCGCTTATTTCAGCTTTTTTTTTTCTTTTTAAGATACATAATCTTCATAAACTATTCACAATAGATGTTGTCTGTATGCCAAAGTTCACTGTGCATGTAAAAAAAAAAAGAAAAATAATGATCTATTTCATATCAGTGTATATAACACATCTGTATTTGTATACTTTGATGAAAGCAGAGAAAAACTTGATCTAATTAGCCAGCTGGTCTGTAGCCAGCATTTTAGAAATCCCTGCAGCACACACAGGTATAAGAGAATGTTTACCGAGTCCAAGATTTAAATTAGAAATATCAAAAATGATATGTGATAGAGGAGGCACGGTGGTGTGGTGATTAACACTATTGTCTCACAGCAAGAAGGCTGTGTTTAAAACCAGTTTGGGGTCTTTCTGTGCCTGTGTTAATTCTCTCCAGGTACTGCTGCTTCTTCTATAATCCAAAGATAAGCATGGGGTTAGGTTAACAGGTAATTCTAATTTAAGTTAAATCCACACATATGGTTAAATTATTTAACCATATGCGTGGATGTGAGTGTGAATGGTCATTTGTCTCCATGTGTTAGCCCTGTATACCCTGCCTCACATCATGTGACAGCTGTGATAGGATCCAGATGCCCCACCATGAACTCTGAAAGCAAATAATTTCACTGATTAAAAAAAACAAAAAAAACAAAAACAAATATATGACAAGTGCTTAAAATGTTTTGTGCAATTTTTTTATTTCATGAATAATAAATGTACTTACAGTTTGTATAAAAAAATATAGCAGGAGCTAAAGGCAAACAGCTGGCAAAAGGACACCAATACTTTATCATGCCAGGGGAAAGTAATATCACTCAAGTCATCTCTCAGTACCTGAGAGAAATAGAAGAGCTAAACTTTGACAGGTAAAAGACCGTGTCTAGGAATGGGACAAGAAAAGATGTACTTTAGTATTCCTGCTGGCTACAACCAAAGGAATGCTATATTCTCCAGTTGGGTAACATTTCAAACTGCATATAATAGTTTCCCTCTGTTTAAAAAAAGAAAAAGAAAACTATAGAGGTAAGGAAGCTCTTAGAGGACTCTAGCTATATAGAAAGTGTAAGTTGCTACATGAAAATCAAGGAGCTTTCTGGAGGCCATGTGTCTGTTTGAAACACTGAGGGACCAGAGCCACTCTGTGTACATCGTATTTGTGAGAATTTGAATGGCAGAGACCAGCCAAACTTTCACAGTGTCACTAAAGGCATTATTAGTTTAAAAAAAGTTTACAAATGAGCAACAGTTAGACCACTCAATGTCATTTTAAAATAAAGGCATTCCCTCTTAGTGCTGAACAAAAACTAATTCTCTGGAAGGACATACAGTACATTAGGTTGCATCACACATGTTTGCGCAGCTACCAGTTTCCCAATCAGTTTGTTGTAACCCCAGCGGACCCTCTCCTCTAAGCATTCTGCATCTCCTTGCCAATCTTGTAGCTCAGGATCTTGTTCCAGTCAATCTTGGTCCGGGTGACTGGGAGTTGGCGACGTAAGGCTTTGAATGTGGTGTCTGACATGGTCTGATAGTTCTCACTGATGGCCACCTGAAATGTTAAAATTAGCAGCATTAAAAAGTGTGCATGTGTGTTCTGCCCCGTCTCCCTATAATCACGGCAGATGGCTGCCTGCCTGGTTCTGCCAGAAGTATCCTCCTGTGAAAAAGGAGTTTTTCCTTGCCACTGCTGCAAAGCGCTTTGCTCCTAGGGGATTATCCGATTGTGAGTTTTGCCTTGCAGTATAAATCACCACATCAGAGAGAGGCCTGCTCAAAATGGGAACCTTGAGCGACAGTTGGAAGACATCGCGGAACGGATCACTGCAGCTGTGAGGTCTCAGAATCAAAAGAATGACAACACCATGGAACAGAAGTTTGATACCATCATGGGGAGGCTCGCGACTCTCCAACGGGAGATCGAGAGGCCAGTGTCGGAGTGTTAGGGCAGCCTGAAAATTCTCCTGGGCTGCTCGCATGGAAATTTACAAATCAACATCGAGATTGCGGACCCCCATAATGGCGCCAGCTGCAGGCCCAAGGCTGGAGCCGAACAATCACTCCCTGATAACGACTGTGTTACGGCTATTCTTCCCGTCCCATGCAAGGACACCTGGATTGGCTGGAGGACTGTTTACTTAGCCTGATAGGCCGAAGGACACTGTCTCAGCTAAACTATGGACACACACACACATACACTTACACTGATAAGCACTCACTCGCCTCTGTCAGTGCGCCCCAGGGTGGCTGTGGCTACAATGTAGCTTGCCATCACCAGTGTGTGAATGTGTGCGTGAATGGGTGGATGACTGGATATGTAAAGCGCTTTGGGGTCCTTAAGGACTAGTAAAGCGCTATATAAATACAGGCCATTTACCATTTCACTCATCCCCCCTCCCTTTCCAACGCCTTCGATGCTTGTGCCCTACCGGGGAAGATGGCAGTCAACTGGACCAGCGCAGATATGCTGCAGGACCGGATACGCTGTCTACACCGGCTCTCTCTTACCCTTTACCCGCCCCTGTTGCTTGTCTTGTGTTTCTATGGTGTATTGATAGTCATGTGCTTTTGTGCTGAGGTGTTTTTTCTGTTATCAAACTGTTCTCCCACTAGGAGCTCAGTCTGAGTGGAGTTTTTTTTCTCCTCCTCTTACCTCATGTAGTGTATTTTCGCTGTTCTTTCCTATCAGCCTACCTTTCTGACATGTCTCCCCAATGTGATGTTTGTGTAAAGTTGGTCAGAAGGTTCCTTTGTAAGTGCGCATGCGCCATTAGCGTGCTGCCTGCTGTAACCCTAATTTCCCTCGGGATTAATAAAGTATTCTGATTCTGATGTATAAACCTGAATTGAAAAGCATGTTTATAGTTAGAAAAGGTTCTGGTCTCTACAGAGATTCTCGCATGTCATAGCAACTGTGCTGTGGGTGAACTTCTTTCTATATCTCAGTCAATAAATTAAACACAGTTAACGTTTAAAGTTACAGAGCTTGAATGCTTTGGCTAACAGGTGTGCTGACAGAGACAGCTACAGCCACAGCCCGTTGCTGTCTGCTAGACGTCACCTCCACTAATTACAGTTTGTTTGCGCTGCTGGTGCCCTTTGAAGCTTTTTTTTTTAAAAGATGGCAAACAGTTGCCTAAACAGTGACGTTATATATATATCCTGATACAGTCCTTGGAAATAGCTGTCAGTTCCAGTTAATAATAAACATGCATTTTATTTTATTTTATTTTACAATGTTCACTCAACACCTGAAAATAGATGTAATTATTTAATTAATGATTCTGATTTCCAACTATTTAACGGGACACCTTTTGTCACTTATTTTATAACACTATGGTGTAAATATATAAAAATCTTGCAATGGTCATTTGTCAGCCAAGAGTGCTTACAAAAATAATGCCATTAGTAGCTTCACTTACCAACTAGGAAATAAATAAAAAATGTGTGTTGCAATCAGTCTTCCCCTTTTAAAGATCACCTATTGTTCTTTGTACAGCTTGTCGAGGATCTTAGCCAGTAGGAAGTACATTTTATACAACTTACCACAGCTCTTCTGTGGCTTTATTATTATTTTTCTCTCAAATTTAGGCAATTCCCACATACCTGGTACTCATTTTCTGCATCTTCAATAATTTTTACTAACTCCTTTGCAGTCTGGCTCTCGTTCTGCCAAAAATAAACGTACATGAGTTAAACAGATCCAAATAAAATCAACATGTTCTTAAACTTTAGCCCACAGACATAGAGCAACACTTACAGACACAGTCAGTGATTTCTGTACATCTTTATGGCTGACCAGCTGTACATTTCCATCCTCATAATAATGTACCTGTGGTAAGGAGAGGAAATACAACATTGAGACAAAACTAATATCAAGAATATTCTTAAATTCCAGCAAATAAAAACTTAACATACCTGTATTTTCAAGACTCCGGCAACCTGTGCTGTAGGCTGTGAGACACTGAACTTCCACTCAGATCGGCAGCGACCGTTCCTGGGCAAGGAAAACGCAGAAGGCTATGCTTGAAAGACGATCCTAAATGCATCATTACGAATACACTACATCAACATAATTCTTTGGGAAAATCTGATAAGGACATTTAGAAAGAGATCATTATCCGTTCTCAACTTACCAGAAGTTTTTAGGCTCATATTGATGGCCCTCGATACAAGCGATAATGGTCTTCTGGCCATCAATTGTTTTCCCATAAACCTGAAACAAATAACCAGGAGTGGGTGACTTATTATGCTTAAACTCAACATGACAGCCATAGTGCAATGAGAGAGGGAGCGATCTTACGGTGGAGACTCCACTGGGATAGTGCTCCTTGACATATGCTCTAATAGCAGAGTCACAAGCATCTCTCCATGAGCTGAGGGCTGCCTCGCCCTGATGGGGCTGAGGATCGCTGGCCTCCTTCCTCAGGTGGTCAAACTTGAAGGAGATCTTGTTGTGGGGGTCAAAGAAACGGCCATTACCCAGGTCTCCATGCTCTGTTATCAGAACCTGCAGGGGACCAGACAGAGAAACCTGCTGTTACCATGGGAGTTCATTCAAGCATCCTAAGATAAATTAAATTGTAGATTCAATAATAATAGTAACTTATTTGAACGCTTAAAAAAAAAAAAAAAAAAAAAAAAAAAAAAAAAAGAAAAGGCCAAAACTTGCCGGATCTTCATATCCATCAATTTTGGCACGGGTGAACTGATCCATGTTGTACTGGGCAAAGGCACTATAACAAAAGAAAACATAACCATAAGCTGCATCCATATCTATAACATTGTTGTTATTCTTAGACTCTAGAGTAGTGCTACGTGATCTGATACTTGGCCCTTTTTGACAATGTAAAGAATAGCAGATCTTAATGACATCATGGAGAACCACGTGTAGCAAACAATGTCTGAAATGCAGCAGTTACTACAGTCTGAAGCCTGATTAAGCTTTGGACTGCATAAGCATGTCATCTCATTATTTGGAACATTGACCATGTTCCAAATAATGGAGGAAAGTAGAGTAATAATTGGTTCCCTTTAAAAAAGAAAAAGGAAGAGGAAAAGAAAGAAGCTAAAGAAGGAAACTTACTGAGCTGCACCCTCTCTGAGGAGATTATCATTGTTGAGCAGGAGTCGCACATCTGAGAACAACAAGTAGTGGAAGACAACCATAAACACATTTTTCTTTGCACATGGGTTGCAGTTAGTACGCAAGGTGTAACCGGGGTTTACCGTTGAAAACTTCATTGAACTCTCCTGGAGGAGCATGCATCACAAAATTAGCTGCGATACGGACCTGGAAATAAATAAGATGTGTTGATGAGTACCACATCATCAATGGGAATCTGCACTTGATCTCTAAGAAACTTTGGTGTTATTTAGTCTTGCTACAGTATCCATTTTTATAAAGATACAGATATAGTAGGTGATTTATATGAACAGATTAAAACCTGCAAAATAACCACTAGAGTGAAGCAGAGAGTACTGGGCAAACTTTCTTGGCCAGAGGCTGGTTAGCTCTATTTCTGCCACTCCTTAGATGGCAGTACATGTCACCCAAGGGCTTTTCTTAGCAGTCACCCAGTATGTATGTGCAAGCATGTGGTGTCAAAGCCCTAGAACGAAGTGACTGAGGCAGATACTATGCTCTCATAAAGTAATACTCAATGAGGACCGCAAGTTGTACATTTATACCAGGCAGCTCATTGAAAATCTGAAGTTAAGTTGTTCTCTATAGAGGTTACAAGTTCCCTTTTTTAAAATGACAAATTTGCCACCTTCACTGTATCCCTTTACTAAACCTATGACGTCACTATCACATTGTAGTATGATTTTGCCAGTGATGCTATCTGTCAGGCAGACAGGATTATTAAAGCCTTCGGGCTGCAGCTGGCACTGACCTACAATTGGGCTGTCCTGCTGAAAGGGCAGAGGGACATTACAATGAATAACCCAGTTTAAGAGTGGTGCAGGCATTGTGGCATTAAGAGCATACAGCACACTCTCAGGCTCAGACTCAGCTTCTCCATCGTGTAATTCAAACGCAAATGAACACACTATTTACGCAGACTCTTCAGACAAGTTAAAATGTATTATTTTAGTGTAGATATCACACCAACCTATTAATCTTATTTTGAAACAATACTTAAATAGTTAAGTTCCTGGCCAGATACCAGCTTCAGGAATGCAATGCGCTATTTTACAACATGTTGCAGCATGATACAGACAGCAACACCAGTCACTGCAATGCTCAGTAACACTGCAGGGAGGCAGAAGACCTACCCTCCTTATGCGTTTCTAAACCAGCTCTTCAGTGCATAAAATACCCACAAACTCATTTGTGTGGGTCAAGCTTTAACGTCCGACGATATCAAAACCGGTTGAGGAAGCTAAACGTGAAAGCGAATAGGGTGTGGGTGGTGTTTTGCTATCGATGCTCTGTCATTATCCTTGGTGTAAATGCAGGAAGTAGCTGGACTTCCTTCGATTTAACAGTTGTCAACCACTGCAAAGTTAAGAGCAAAATCAGCAATCGACGTTAGCAGTACGCTGAATATGGCTGCTATTTAAAACGAGTAATTTAGTTAAGCTACTCTATGTATAAGAACATAACAGCTTCAGCTCCGAGCTGTCAAATACAGCCCTGCCTAGGTTTAGCTAGCACCCAACAAACACCTACCATAGCCCTATCGGTAAATTCATACGCGACTTTAAAGATCCCTCCGAGGTCTGCAATTGTTCACGACAAAGGTTAGAGCTAAACCGTTGTTATTGTGAGGATTATTAATATAGCAATACCTTCTCTTCATCGCTGAGCTCTTCGAAATCTGCCATCTTGGCTCAATGAAGCGTTAACAAAGCGACGGTGGATGTTGCCAGGTATGTGGGACTGACTCCTCCCAACACAACGACCGCCCCGTCCAGGAAACCGTCTGCGCAAGCCGGTAAAACAACAACGTTCACGCTGCCGTGAGCACGAATGTGTAGATTTAGACGATAATTATAATCTTAGCATATCCTCATACATTTTGGAAATTAACATGAAGTACATTACATATTATAAAATGCCGAAATTCAGGGATTATAATGCTTTGTTTATTTTTACGTACAAACCGAGGTGACAACATCTCAACCTGGCAACCTTGCTACCTTCCAGTCATCTGAAGCCGCTAAGCTATACTGAGTCAGAATAGCGTGAACTAATTATTTTTATTAATTAAGCAAAACATTGCAAAAAAGAGAGACCGGTTTAGAAAATACAATACAATACAAATTACAACGCATATATGCAAATTATTATTTAATTCTCTTTATATAATTTGTTAGAGGGTTAAAAAAAATACTCCGTTTAAAAAAACGTATATTTTTCTGGTAATTATTTTTAATGGTTCAGGCTCTAAAGGTCTGATTCGTTTTATTGATTCGAAGGGCATACTGCACGTATTTTATGTTTAGCCAATAGATGGCGATATATAGGCTAAATGAAATGGTAGTTACATCCACACAAGGGGTAGAAGAAGATATCAGGGCCAGTTGCCGTAAATAAAGTGAAGAAGAAAGGCAGCATTGTGAGCGGATAGTGGTTGACCGTGACGCTGGGTGGCTGAAAATTGACACGAAATAGACTTTGAAGGTAAGTACATTGTCGCCCTGTCGTTCTTGCTATAGCATTGCTTGCAGCGAACTGTGGATCGTAAAGCATTTGCAGGCGTAACTGTGAACCTATCTGTTTGGTTTTAACGTCCCTGGTTAAGGTAGCGTTAAGAAGCTAACCGCCGACATTAACCTAGCTCCATGTAGCTACTCCGTAACCACCTAACCAATAACGTCTCTCGGAATGGCGGTGTATGAGAGCATTGCTGTTAACCGACTTAGTTTTATGAGCAGTGTAACGAGTCTATTTTTGGATTACATAGCTAGTGTTGTATCGTGTAAATCGTTATTCATGAGCTGGCCGGAAAGCTTTGGCGAAGAGTCCCAATCGAAAGTAACATTACGAGCCGCGGTCGAATTTGTATTGCTAAAAAGGCGTTTGGTGAGAGGTGATACACTTGACTGGCATTTGAATGTGCTACTTTTCTTTGCTGGTCATTCAGTTATTTTGTTTAACCTTCATTTATACAGATTATCCAATTGAGATTATAATGTCTCATTTACAAACATGCTTCAAATTTTGTTTACTTATTTTTTTTTTCGTTAAATCAAGGCAGGTGAAGTACTTACAGCTAATTGACTTTTTTGAGGTTTCTTAAAAATTATGTGTTTGTTCCTAGAAGCAACTTATTTTTAATACTTATAATGACTTGTTGGTAATCATAGGACAGTGGCCAAACCGGTTTGAACTGAAGGCAATATTAAGTGAAGTACCTATTTTTTACAACCAACGTAAGCAAAAGCGCATCTTTGATCGCACAAAATTAGGGCTGGGCTATATCATACCGTTCACGGTAATACCGGTGTAATTTTGGGCAACGATAGGAAAATGAAATATCGCGATAGAATATGGGTAAACGCGCATGCGCAGTGCCTAGGTTTACATACGCACATGGCGGCGACGCAGAATGAGAAGAGCGAACCCGGATCGTTAAATGAAACGGATGTACCAGAATTGGTTTGTAAAAAGGCTGCAACTTCAGTGGTGTGGAACTGGTTTACCTTTGGTCCCTCAGATACACAACAAAGCACTATTTTTGGTAGAGCATGCTAGCGGGCCGTCGTTATTACCGTGTTGTTTGGAAAATACGGCACACTTAAAATCAATCTTTTGATTTTTTTTTTCTGAAAATCGACAGTGCCCCTTATAATCCCGTGTGCCTTATGTATGAATTCTGGTTGTGTTTACTGACCTCGAAACGATTTTATGTGGTACACGGCACTCGAAAATCTGCCAAATGTTTTAGTACGACTTTGCTAAGCTACGAACCGCACCGCTTGATGGATTGTTGGAGCATTACGGCTATATTAGGCAGGAGCCTCGCGGAGTGATATGAACTGTGCTTCAACATAATATTACCATATTGTGTGTGTGTGTGTGTATAACCTCTTTTTAAGTTGTGGATATTATACATGGTTATGCTGAGGATATGTCGGCCAATTTCCACTGGAAATGCTTTTTGGTTAAAATGTCAGCAAGGAATTTGCACTGTAAAATTTTTATATAACTTCAATGCACATAAAAAACAGCTGCTTGTTTAAGTGAAAATACATTAATGGGGTTTTTTGCACTAATAAAGTTGTGGAGTTGTAAAGTATTTTGTCTAGTGTCAATTATATCGTCAGTTATATCGTTATCGCAAATTTTCAAATGTATATCGTGATAAATATTTTTGGTCATATCGCCCTGCTCTACATAAAATCTCAAACCTTGGTGCAGATGGGCTACAGCAACAGAAGACCACACCAAGTGCCATGCCCGTTAGCTAAGAACGGGAAACTGAGACTACAGTTTACACAGGGTCACTAATATTGGTCAAGAAATGGATTAGTAAAACATTGCCTGGCTTGATTAGTCTGGTGTTCTGAATTTGCTGTAACTAACATATAAAAGTATGAAAATGGCCTGACATGTATCAGTGGTTCAGGCTGGTGTGATATTTTTGGCAGGATATTTTCTTGGCACGTTCTTTGATATCGTCTGAACATTGTTTAGCCACCCGGACCTACCTGAGAACATCTCAAACTAGTTTCTTGAACATGACAATGTTGTTGTTGTTGACACTGTGCTCTTGGCCTCCACAATTACCAGATCTCAGTCCAATAGGGCACCTTTGGAATGTGGTGAATGATGAGGTTTGCATTGAGGATCTGCAGCTGACAAATCTACAGCAACGCAGTGATGTTATCATGTCAATGTGAACCAAAATCTAGGAGGAATGTTTCCAGCAACTTGAATTTCTGCCATGGGAAATTGAGGCTGGTGTGGAGAGTTGTTATTGTGAATCAATTTATTCAATAATTTTCTGAAAGGCAGTTTGAGACTATATTATAGAGCATTTCAGTTGATTACTTTCATAAGCTTATTGTGGTGTTTGTATTATTTTTTTATTTATTTTTTTTCCTTTTCCAGACACACTAGTTCCTAATTTCAGTGGATGCTGAATCCAGGCCATCCAGGTTCAAGTTAAGGTATGTAAGGAGCTGCTTCCTGAAAGGTTTATGTAAATTCCTTCAAGCATAAATGCAATGAAACTCTCTGGTCTTTCTGCTGTATGTATCTTGAGACCGAAAAACCTCTTGCAGTTCTATTGTCCTTAAATAATTTTATATTGCGTTATCTAAGGCACATAAAACGCACATTTCTCCTAAGGACTTTTAAGAAAATTGCGCCGTTTTAGGTTTTGGCATTTTCAGAGTGACCACAGGAACGTGATTTCATTTCAGCTAATCTGATTTTCTTCAAGACGACGTTATTTCAAGAGAAGAGGACTGCATTTATTTCACAAAGGACTGTTGTGAGACCCAATTGGGCTTATTTTTCTCGGATGGTGTGACTTTAAATTTGCACCATGAACCTTCTAAAATATTTCACTCGTCAACTATAACTAGAGTATATCTCACTCTGAATCCTGAACATCAGACACCGGTGTCTGTCATTTCTCTCTCTCGCTATACGACCACCAAGGACAGTTTTGGATTTCGCTGGGGTACGATGTCGAGAACTTTGCGTTTTGGATCAAGAGAAGTGTGTTATTGAACATTACTTATTAAATTTAAAAAAATAAAATAAATTTAAAGAGTGGAAACAAATCAGTGGTATAGTCAGTCATTTTAAGTTTTTCTCTTTACACCACCGTGGGAATTGCGGCTTATTTTCTCCTACATTATTTGTGGAATTTTCATCACTGATTAGTCCTGCTTTTCTAGTGTGGTCTCATTTTCTTCTGCTGCCATTTCTTTGTGGAAAACTCATCTATTTTGCACTAATAATAAAGTGCACGCAGTGAAGATGAAAAGGGTCATTGCACATTTTTACAAGAAGAAACCTTAATTCATTCTGCACATCTCGGTCAAATTCTGGCATAACTTGTGCCATTTAAACGGATTTAATGTATTTGTTTTTACACGTTCTAGTTTTCTTCTTCATTAAGCGCATCTATCCAATAAACGATTATTTCAAACAATTTTATCCAAAATCCATTTTATGGGGAGATGAGAATATTTTCATTTCAGCACAAGCTACCATGGTGCGGGGGAAAAAAAAAATCAACATTTATTACAAAGGAAAAAATATCACTTGCAGTACAACTTTTTTTCCTTTTGTGTATTAACCTGTTGCACAACAGGTTAATTAAATTAGAAAATTATAAATATATGTAAATATTTTCGAGTGGTTTATGATTTATCGGTACATTTCCAGTTTAATTTCGATTTGACGATTGAACTCTTTTTGATGCTCTGTCTGACCTTTTATCCTTCCAAGGAATTTGATCTCTTAAGTGAACAAACCAAACCTGTTCAAGCATTTGAGACGCACGAAGATACAAACCGGTGAACTTGGGATCTAATCATGTCTCGCCGAAGGAGTCGCAGCCTATCACCAGGGCGCTATTCGCGCTCCTGCAGCAGTAATGATCCTAGAGATTTGGAGAGGAGGATTTTTGTTGGGAATTTGCCGACCTCCGACATGGAAAAGAAGGATTTGGAAGACCTGTTCAGCCCATACGGGAAGGTAGTCGGTCAGTAAACACAATGCAAGTTTTAATGACATGACGACAGTATGCATTAGGGAGGTTGTCCCTAAAAGTCGTGAAATATTTTTGACTAGTTAAAATTACAGACAAGTTCGCATGAAATACAAGAATGTTCTAATTTATATATTTAAAAGGGATTAAATGGGTATTTTGATCAAAAATGGCTCTTCAGAATTGTCCTAAGGTTGTGCACTTAAAATATTCCTCTTCCAGGCGTATCCATGTTTCGTGGGTTCGGATTTGTACAATTTGAACGCATTGAGGAAGCCGAAGCTGCAAAGGCGGCCCAAAAAGGTCGAATATATAAAGGTTATAAAATAGGTAAGCCTTAACTGCAAGTGATGTGATTGTATGGCTGAAGGAGTTATTATTTGTGTTCCAAAAAAAACAAGCTAATGAAAGAATAAGGTCAGGTTATGTGCTAATAATAATTAAAAAAAAAAAAAAAATTGAATGGCATAATTATTTGTCTGAATTTAGGAATAAAATATTTTATTTTTTATTTATTTATTTTAAATTACCCCTACGTTTAGAGTCTGATCAACCACGAACGCACGGTGCTTTTTTTTTTTCTTTCTTTGTTTTTGTTTTGTTTTTTTTCTCCATACATTTTTTTTTTTTTTTTTTTTTTTTTTTTTTTTTTTTTTTTTTTTCCTCCTCTTCTCTCCTCCTCTTCTTCTTCTTCTTTTCCTTTTTGAACTTGCAAATCAACAATAAAGGCAAACATGCATTTTAAAATTCTGGCAATGCTGTTGTGTATGATATTTCAACGCGGATTCAGATGTGTCACCTTTTGGTTTGGGGAGTTTCTGAAGCCCAAATTTGAACTTGAAAATCTAATACATTCAAGCTCTGCTAGTTTCTTGCAAATTTTGACCCGGAGAAAAGACGTCCATCATTTTGGGTTCATCTCAAACTCAATTTGAGAGATTGGGCGACAGAATCTTCTGCATTTTGAACTTCCGTCCTTTTTGGATTTTAAAATTTGGATCCTGGCACTCTGTTTCATTTGGACGGTGACGCAGCCACTTCCATTTTTTGCGTGAACATCATTAGCAGATCTCCATGTCACTGTTGTGTTCAACGTTTGGATTGATTTATTTTCAGATGTAAATATGGCAGTGGAGCGACGGCAAGCTAAACCTCAATCCCAGCAGAGCCCTCCACGAAGGTAAAGTAACGCGAAATGAGTGTGAAGAACTACCATCGCCACAGTTGTTGGTTTTAAAAAAAAAAAAAAAGTATTAAACTATATCCTCACCTGTAATTTCCACCAGTGAAGAAGTTCGCTTTATGGATGCTACTGCACCATTAGATGGATTTGTTTATGGCGGATTCAGTATTTCAACCAAAGTTAAAAGTTTACTGATGTGTTGAAATAAAGGATAGAGACATATGGATGTAATTTAAGTGTCTTTGTCTCAAACATTCTTCACGTCGTGGCTCTTTTTCAGCACTGGTGTTCTTTGCGTGACGATAGGACTATCGTGTGTCACTTTCTCATGTTTCATATCCTGTAGGAAGGTCTATGCCTCACAACAATATTTTTATCATTAATATTTTACAACCTTTTTAATTAGGCGATGTATCTGATGATCTAAAGCTGAATAGTAGCAGTGTATAACATAAAACCGTTGCATCAGCTGATGTCTGCACAAAATACAAGCCATGTTGACCTATCCTCAAAACCACAGCTGCAGGTTGTTAGTGGTCAAAACTCCGTAGAGTACCTTTTGTATTTAAAATAAATAAATAAACAAATAATACAAAAAAAAAACCCCATAATTGCCGGTATGGTCTTGTATTTTTAGTTTAAGCTTTGTTTTGTATTCCTTTAACCAGCTCAGCTCAGTGATCACCATACAGTTTATGACTCAATACATGCTACAGAGCATTCTACACATCAGAGAAGCTTATTTCAGAGGCAGCAGGTTATGGTCCATCTCCACTGGGCACTGGGTTTCTGCGTATTTAGATTTAGTTGCCTATTGTGAATTGTTAAGATGAGTAACTACTGAGCCCACTAAAGGTCAGTGTGAAAGTTTATCTTTTAGACTTCCTCCATGTTGACTTGCTGTAAGTCCTTGCATTTCATCTGATCCACTTAAGGGAAACTCTTCTCATCTTTCTATCTCGTCATATTGTAAGTAAAGTGTTTCACTGTACCTTGGACAGAATATGCAGTAGTTTTTTTTTTGTTTGTTTTTTTGTTTTTTGTTTTTTTTAAATTCTGCACAACACTTAGCTGCTGGAATTTTATATTACTTCAGTGTAAATAGAGTAAGTGTAACACTGCGTTATTTATTTTATTTTTTTTGTGGACCAGGGAAAATTTAAATGTTAGGGAATAGAAAAGTAGGCAGGGTATCATTGTGTGGCGATACAAAGAATCGCTAAACGCGCTCGGTGTTTTGGTAGTTTAGTCTTATTACCTTATTATGTACCCCGCCTTTCGCCCTATGACAGCTGGGATAGGCTCCAGCGCCCCCCCGCGACCCTGAAAAGGATAAGCGGAAGCGAATGGATGGATGGATGGTCTTATTTTGTTTGTGAACCGCTTCGGAGTTGAGCCTTAATGAAAGTTACGTTTTACATGGTAATAAGCAAATGTTTGGTTAACCATACTATTTATTTGATGTATAAATTTATTTATTTTTTAACGAGAGAAACTGTCAAATCACAAGGGGTTAGGAAAATACTTTAATCTGACTCAAATAAAACTGGTATGTCATGCTATATCGGAATATTATATCATTTTACTTGAAACGTCTTTACTTGGTCTCTGGCATTCTTGCAACCTCATAGTATGGAAATTCAACTTCTGGAAGAATGAACAGCCTGTGAGCCTATTGCGCTGTATGTGCAAAATAAAACCACTTTCAAAAAGTTTGTTTTATTCAGAGCTGGATTTGTGGTCAATAAACATTAAATGTTCGGTTGGTAGTTGTGTGTTTGTAGATCACAGAACATTTTTGAAAACTTGCCGCTAAGAATTATCGGAATCACTTACCGGTTTGAATTTGTGCAAGTGGTCTGAAGAAGAAAGAAAACAAAGGGGAAAAAACTTTTTGTTTATTTGCTCTTATATATATATATATATGGTTTTTGTTTTTTTTGTTTTGTTTTTTTTATAAACATTTGAATAAGTACAGATTTATTTTACCGGTACAAGTTTTACACTACCAGCCCATTGACCTGTCCTCATCCGCTAAGGACAGGCATTCCTGTTTTCTAATATTTCAAAGGTGGCTTCAACTCTTAACCTGCACTAATGGATAACATTTTTCTCAGGGCCCCTTACAACACCTACGGGGACAGCAAAGAGCCCCGACCTCGGTCTCGCTCACCTGTTTATGGGCGTGACGGACGTGAGCCTCGGGACAGCCGTGATGGGAGGGACTCCCGGGAGCCTCGACCAGGTGGCCACTCTCGTGACCCTGATTACCGGTACCGTAGCTCAGAGAGCAGAGACAAGGACATCAGAGGTGACCCACGGGATTCTGCTTACAGGTGACTGACAAACCATCCACTGAGTCTTTAGTGGTTAAGCTTTTGTTTGAACCTGAAATTTTTCCCATACAGCAGAAGCGAGTATGACAGATACTACCGTAGTGGCAGTGGTGCAGAAGATTATTTCAGGAGGAAGGACGAGACCTACAGGGATCCTTATGGAGATCCCTGGAATGGACGTCGTGAGCCAGAAGGTATGTTGTCTTCAGTGTACAGGGTATAGTTTAGGACTGGTTGGTTTGAATACTCTGAATTTTAATTGATTTTTTTTTCTCATGTTTGGGTTTAATTCTCATGATTTTCCTCTAATATCTTGACACTTTTTTTTTTGTGTAATATTGGGTTTACAATTGAAAGCACTAAGAATATAAAGTACCAGGATTTCTGCATAATTAAATTCAAATGGATACAAATTTAAACAGACATTATTTTGAAATCACTCCCACCTCTCATTACCTGTAGAGGAGCGTCTACGACCAGAAGAACGCCGGCGTAATGAACTGTATCGGCAGTACTATGAAGAACTCCAGCGACGTCATGACGCTGACCGTCCTGTCGACTGCTCTGTAATTGTTGTCAACAAAGCCCAAAAGTATGTCCACAGTCTGTTGTTTATAGGAAGAAAAACTGATACTGGACCAGAAACGTCTCTCTAAATATTCAAAGTACATGGAATGTTTTCATTTCATACTGTGTGTGTGTGTGTGTGTGTGTGTGTGTGTGTGCGCTTCTGTACTTGTGCTTTAAAACCAACTGTAGGGAGTATGCTGAGACGGTTGGGCGGAAGGTCCGTGACTTGGGAATGGTGGTGGATTTGATCTTCCTCAACACAGAAGTGTCTCTAACTCAAGCACTGGAGGATGTAGGCCGAGCTCGTACTCCTTTTGCCATCATCATAACCCAACAACACCAGGTGCATCGCTCCTGCACTGTCAATATCCTGTTTGGCACACCTCAAGGTAATTCAGGATGATATTAACGTGTTTTTTGGAACGTTTCAGGTAATTCAGAAGTGTCAGAATCTTATTTTGTTTGGTTGCATTTCTTGCATTTATTCTTACAGAGCATCGAAACATGCCCATGCAGGACGCCATGATGCTGGTTGCCCACAACTATGACGCCTACAAAATCGAAAACCGTGAAAAAGAACGTGAGGAGATAGCCAGAAAGGCTGCGAAGATGGCAGATGATGTGTTACTCAGAGAGCCTGACCGAGAGAGCCACCCCGTCTCCTTACTTACTAACATCACACTATTGGCTGAAAATAGGTAGCTGGTTTAAATCTTTATGCTTTTATACAAGTATCCTGAAACATGGAGACTTTACAATGAAATAACATGGCTTTGGGGAATGCAACATTTCATCAGTTAGTGATGGTGTGTTGTAGTAATCTACATGATATTTAGTTTCTCTGTATTGAAAGAATAATCTTGTTTTGTTGGGTAGATTTGTGACTCCAGACGAGTTGGACAGTCTGATTGCATACCTGAAGGACAAAAGAGCTCGGCTGGTACGAAGCACAGCAGATCCCCTTGCAGGTAATGCCACCTCTTTGGTTTAATTTTTTTCATTTACATGCACATAAAAATGAGAGGAACTGGTGGACTGGAAATGGTTATTGACGTTTCTGTTGAATACAATGATTTCTATAGAGAAGCAAATAACTGATGTCTCCATACAGCTCCAGTCCATGTTGGGCCTCCTCCAGCAGTACATCATGAAGTTCCCTCTTCAGCTGCAGCACTCCCTCCTTCATCTACTCACACACCCCCACAGTCGGGTCATCTCAGTCTGTCAGCGGGTTCAAGCACCTCGGCTAATCCCAGTCACCAGCAGGAGCTGCAGGCTAAAATCCTCAGTCTGTTCAACAGTGGCAGTGGGCAGTTAACAGGCACTACTGGCCTCCCCTCTGCACCCTCACAGTCACACTCATATGGATCTCTTGGCCAGTCTCCTTCCCAAAACCCATCCCGCCCACCAATGCCAGGTCCTCCTGCATCTGCATCTCAGGGGTACGCAAACCCTCCAGGCCGAATGCCAGTTGCCACCAGTGTTCAGAGACCCCCCACCTCTGCTTCAGGCATCAATTTTGACAACCCGAGTGTCCAGAAAGCTCTGGACACACTCATTCAGAGTGGACCCTCTCTCAACCATCTGGTGAGTAGTGGGGCCTCTCAGCAGCAAGCCCCAAGACCAGCACCCAGCATGGGTCAGGCCCCACCTGTGTCTATGTACCCCCGACACTACTGAAAAGCTGTAGAACCCTGAATTTTTTTTTCCATTTTATTTTTTTCCCCTCAGATGCCATAAACTTTCCTGTGCAGTGAGTTTTCTTGCTTAGTATCAGTAGACTGTAGGGATGTTTTTGTAAAACCTTTTAATCTCTTTTCCTCCATTGTTCATAAAATGTGAAGACTTTTTTGCAGCTGTTTGCCAGAAAATAATTATTCAGTCTCGTTATGAAGTACATTTTGCTTACAGATGGAATTCTCAGTTCTTTTCCAACTATTGTCTTATAGTTTTACAGTCTTTTAATTTGTAACATTGTTTTGTTTTTTTTGTTTTTTCATGAACAAAACAAGACATAATTAAAAACTCGGACACAATTCCTGTAATAAAATGGTATTGGTTTATTGCATTTTGTGCTGACAAATCTATAAAATGGAACGGGTATCGCCAGAAGCCATAGAGATAAGCATTTGAAATGTAAGATAAAACTACTTTTTCCTCTTTATTTTTTCTTTTAAATGTACCATGAACCACAATAGAGAATAATACAGGTCTTTTCTCTTTTTTTTTTTTTTTTGTTTTAGAATATTTAACTTGCACTGACACAAAAAAATAAACACCTCCACACTAACTGTATTTTATTTACACGTAGCCCCCTCCCACCCTCGCCCATGACCACCCCCCGCCCCCAGCAGGTACAAGTGCACATGTACACACAAACACACTCCCACAGAACTGAAAGGAACACACTACGGCTTTACCATAAGACCAGGTACGGTATCAAGGAAGTAGAGAACGGTTCAGAATGAAACAATGTTTCAATATTGTTGAATTAGATACAGCTGTGTCTTTGTGTGTATGCTGTCTACATCCTCTACATCCAGTGCATTTTTTTTTTTTTTCTTTTTTTTTTCTCCAAGCATCCATACAAAGTGTTTCCCACAAGTCCAGTGAATTTCAAAACAAGTCTGGACAGCGGCAGGGTTATGGTACTGGTTACTTTTTTTTTTTTTGTTTTTTTTGTTAAAGCCCTCAATTATTAAGGAATGATTCATTTTGGGAAATATCCATTAAATGAAAGTTGAATGATAAGAGTCCGTAGCAGAAAAACTCAAATCTCCAATATCTGAATCGTTCAAATGAAACTGGGCATTTGTTAAAGCTCAGTACTTGTGTATACCCCTTATTTAAACTGTACAGAAAAACAAAGTTTGTAATGACAGATTACATACTCTGCTCTTTCTTAGTCAAGACCAGCAACTTCACAAATGATGTTTTTAAGCCTTGTTTGAAGTGGCAATCACGGAAACTAGATGCGTGTTAGTTTTGAGCTTCAGAGATGCTGGTAGATGGATATACCTTTTGATAAAGCCGTAATTGGTTTATTGCACAAAATGCAATAAACCAATACCTGTGCCCTTCCCAAAATGCACAACTTGTCCTCTTAAGGTCATTTGAAAGCCTAAATAGCAAATCCGTTTTGGTAGTTGGAAATACTTCTAACAATACACTGAATAAAACCAAAACTGGTGACTGAAAAGAGGTACATCGCCAGTTTTGGACAGGCAGCAGACTTACTGCTTTTTCAAACATTTAAAAATAAAAATTAGCAGGCGTCTCCTATAATACCTTGGCACGTCCAGTGTTCTTTGTTTTACCTTGTTGAAACAGTATTCTCAGGGGAGTGACATTTGCTACAAATTTTGATAAGAAGGTAAACAATTTGCACATGTCTTCATCTAATTCACTGGAGCACACATTTTCACACTCATTTATGTAGTTAACTGAAATATACTTTGGTAATCACTTCATCTCCAGCTATTAGACACAATGAGAGGACCATGTCAACAGATCTACCATAAAAAATAGAATCTCATACTAGAATAATATTCATCCTGGGATACAATGGGCCAGTGCTAAGGAAAAATATTCTACTACTACAAACAAAAGTGTCTGATATAAACAAAATACTTTTATACCACAAACACCCAATATATTTTCAAAACACCTTGTTCGGGGTAGTTGCATGCATGCACTGAGTTACACAACATAACCGGAGTGGGGCTCTGCTTGCACTGCATGAATAGCCGCTTGAGTTTTTCTCATCTGACTCCCAGAGAGATCGACTGTGTGAAATGTAAGTGCAGCTGTTGCATTACCTTCCATATCAGGCACATCTGATGCTTCTGTGAAGATAATATTGAGGGGGTAGGATCTTATTTCAGCTACAGACTGTGTGCCCCCGTCTGCAATAATCTGGGATTAGTTTTGTACTTCTCTGTTGGTGTCTTAACACGACAGCCTCCTCAACCCAGTAACAGATGTGTTTCAGAGCCCTTAATATCCATTTTAGGATGGAGACTGGGTAATGATCACTGGCAAGTTTGCCTCATGCTACAGTTGTGCAGGTGAAAGATCTGATCTAAATCACGGATCAGTTCAGGGGGGAGAGGGACGTGCTGGTTTTTAAATCGACTATCGCACCTTGTCCAAGCAGAGCCTGTACCAGGTTTGGAAGCGCGAGTTTTATATTCTTTGATCATTTCTCAGAATTATACTGCAGTCACATTTAAAATACAGAGCTGGGGTGGATTTTCGTGGTTGGGATGGGGGAGACCAGGGAGCTGGGGCAGAAGGGCTGAGCAGTGGGGTTGAGGGGGAATTCTGGGAAGGCTCACCTCACAGATTGAGTGACAAGCACTAGAAATTTAACAGTTACTATTATTCTTTTAAAGAAGTTTGGCAAGGAAAAAAAGGAAAGAAAAAAGTGATGCATGCTAAAAATGTCCAAGAAAACGGTCAAATGATAAGATGTAACAAAATTAATAATCTGAACTGTTGCAGCTGGGAACCGCAGCAAGATGATGGGATTTCATGATATTTATTTATTCTTTTTAGTCTGAGCTGTCAGACCGCCAGAGCTGGCTGTAAATACACTCTTGTGCCACCAGGGATCACTGTGGGACAGAGTCTGTGCAGAGCGGGCTGGCTCTTTTGCCATCCGACCCCTCTATCACAGAGTGCCCCTCAGTGTAAAGTGCTGTGCTGCCTCTGCCACATTTTGGTTAAACACTTTAGGTTTTTCTGGTCCAAAAGACCTGGTGACAAACACTCTAAAAATTTAAGAGACTGCTGACATCTCCAGTTATTTATATAAACTGAAATTATGACAAAATGGGAAAAAAATACCAATATGAGAACAATATTGCACATAATCTTACAAAACTCTAAGACTTTGCCCACAGTGATAGAACAGTGTACAACAAAAGACAACACTAGCAGATTACAGTGTTCTTGATTTGTGATATTCATATTTACAAAAATGTGAAATGACTATTCCCAAGGCTCGTCTATTTGCAAACTCAAAATCTTCTATCACATTACATAAGACTACTTGAGCGAGATTGAAATATAACGATTAACAATATAGTGAACTCATACTTTTTCCTATTTTGTTTTTGTTTTTTGTTTGAGTTTTTTTGCAAAAAAAAAACTTATTTTCAATGTTAAACCATGCTGCCGACTGTGCGGCAACACTCCTGAGTTCTCAAAATCGGAAACTCATTGAGAATGTTTGACACCTTTCTCCACCACTCCGACTCTGCACCTTAAAACATGTAAGTCATCACGATATAAAATCACTAAAACAAATATTGCCACATGGTACCATGCAAACAGCAATTATAAAACATTTATAATTCCATAACTAAATTTATTTCCAATAAACTTCTCCAATAAACATCAGATATCTTTTCTTTTGAATAAATTTAAAAGGCTCAGTTGATGCAGGCAATGTTGTAGAGACAATCCCAAAATAACCATGTTCTTCAAAAACAGGTGAGTGTCAAACAACCCCCTCCCCCCTTTTTTGTGACAAGCATAATAAATAAATTCTTCATCACTTGGCACAGAGAAATCTTTGAAACTAGGAGTGGGCTACTTGTCTTCAGGTGTCACAGGTAGGTGTGTTTAAAAGTCTCAAAACAAATATTCATGTTTTAATGTTTTGGCAATTCCACTCGGTTTCTTTAAAAGCGCTAAACAGAAAACGTGTTCCCCGAAAACTGGTTTGCTTTACTCAGGGGATTAAAAATAGTAATTTCGAGAGCACGTTTTAGAAAAGACAATAAAGGGTAACGGTTTTGCCCTCAGTTATAATATTGCATCAAGATATTCAGTATAGTTTTCTAATAAAACAGAAAGCTAACCCTGTCGAGAGATCACGGGCCAAATGTGTACAGGTACAGCCGTGTCTTGTTAGATAACCACCGCTACCACCGCTGATATGTATGTCTATACCCTTTTTACTATATCTTTAATGTTGATTTATCTCATCTCTATTTACAGTACAAATAAATCTATAGATACTAGCAGCATTCACAACATATGGTCCGACATTCAAGCAACACTAAAAACATTTAATACTGTTTGTAAATAGTTCTAGAAACTAATTTGTTTTGCTTCCCTATATCGTATATACTGTATATATATATTTTTATATATATATATATATATATGTTTATTTATATTTACTTTATTTTGCTTCCCTATATCGTATATACTGTATATATATATTTTTATATATATATATATATATATGTTTATTTATATTTACTGTATATTTCTACTAGAAGTGCAAATGACCAAAAACAGTTTCTTTAAGAAAAGAAACAGGAGCAATCAAAGTAAAGTGACAGCTGTCCTTGGTCAGAGTGAGATGATTTTGGATTTTATAAGACTTACGAAATCTACATATACAAAATATATGTGTAAAAAAATAAATAACGTGATCACGTGAGTCCAGATTTCAACCATTGCACATTCCTTCAAAAATGCACTCTTCTTCAAACGTAAATATGATTTGTTCACAACCAATCAAATAGGATAGAAAATCTCACTGGAGAGTAGTCTACTGCATAGAGTTCATTCTTGTGGACAAAGTGAGTAGCTACAGAAGCCATTGTCCTCTCTATTTATTTAGGCTAGACCCTATAAACAAATAACCAATAGATGTTCAAAAACTCAACTCGGCAAGAGCAGATATCGACAACAGCTGGACGTTTTATGGAGGGCTGAACATGTATTCTTTAATTATCTATAGGGTGAAGTTCCAACTACAGTGTCATCACCATGCTAGTTTCCCATAGACGCGTCCTTTTACCTTTTTTTTTTATGACACTTTGTTCTCTCTAACTTGAATTGTCAGAATTTTGTTTACCACTTCTCTGAAAAAACTTCGATATGGCACATTTAATGTATTGAAGTTTGGCAAAACAGTGGCAGAGCTATGAATGCCACGATGATATACAGCTATTTCATCAATATGTGTAAATTCAGTCTACAAACGTAAATACATATTTGTTCTCTACATGAAAAAATAACATTTAGTATTTTTCTTTTTCTTAATGAACTTGATGAAATCATCAAAATTTCACTCGTCGCACAGTGGTGGACAGTGCAGGTGCAGTGCTTTGTCGAGGTTACAATGACGCTTATCATAGTGAAAGGAGCCTATGCCATCCAATAAATAAATCCAATAAATAAATAAATAAATAAATAACCTTTTTTTAAAGCAGCTGTTTTAAGCTGTCTCTGTTTTTCCTTTCCATTAGAATCTTTTTAGTATGTCACAAAAATACTACACTCATACTGAACAACGCGTCAGAGCTTGTACATTATTTACAGTGATCCACACGAGAGGTCGAGGGGTGCTGGCGCTGATAATCTCCTCAGAGGGGGCTTTGTCATCTCTCCCCACTCCGCTGTCACACCAGGCTTCTGCTATTCACAGTTTAATTGTGGGTCAATCTCGACAAACTAAGCTAGCCTTGTATTTTTTGGCACTAACAGTGGCCACAGGGATGAACAGCCACTAAGAAATGAGCTGAAAGGAGTGTAGGTGATGGAATCAACAGAACGAGTGGAGCATCAATTTAAAGATAATACTGCAAGTCTGATCCACATGCCATTTCACTTTTTTCAAATGCCATTGTGAATTACTCATACATACGTCCTCTAGCAGGTGACACTGACTGTGGGTAGAAGTGTCTTTTGCCTTGAACGGTTATTCACATCGTAGACAGCAGGCTGGAACGCTGTGGGAAGTGTCCGATCACCACGAGGGAACCGAATAGACAATCCTACATTGATCTCATTTCATCTGGCTCTCGATCTCTCCGTGGAGAAGCCGTGTCTTTGCCACATTTGTGTTCGAACAGGGGAAAAAAAATAAATAAAATCTACCTAGATTAAAGCAAAGAGACACATACATGCATGTGTGCTCACACCTCAGCTAACAACCCATGCAGACCCCATCACCACCTCCTCCTGACCGAGTCACTGCGACTCAGTGCGAGTTTCTGTAGCAGACTTCAATCTTGCAAAGCAAAAAACGTCTCCAAGAACAAATGTTGATAGCATCTAATTCAGTCTAGAGCCTATACTATTTATAGCAGCTTTTTTGCCTGGAGTGAGAGTAGCTTAGTGTTTAATACTGCTTGTTGGTTTGCTGGGGTTGGAGCTGGCGGAGAGGTGCTGAAGCTGAGCTGGGTTATTTGGTTGAGTGTGAGAGGACTATGTCATAGAAATAAACTGTAAGAATGATATAATAATGGTGCAGCATTGATGAGAGGGTTTGGGTACGAGTGACACAGGAGCAGGGCTGAGAGAGGGGTGATAATGAGGGGAGGGGGTTTGCTCTTTCAGGAGTAGATAGTGATGACCTCGCGACCACCTCCACGGACTAGGAGGACTCGGTTCAGGCCCTCAGTGAGGACCTCAAGAAACTCCATATCTGGGAGAGAATGATTAAGGAAACAGCTCATACACTCACTTCACAATGTTCCCCTTTTGCTCTGTGATGCTCACTTTACACTTAATGACCTATAATGAGAAAATGAAACCTCGAAAACCTGAAACCAGGTTTTTCGGAGGTACAGTTTTACAGGCCTCGGGCATCTACACTTGGAACGTTTATCACTTTCTTCCTGGCATTTGTTTGGGTTCTGACGGACTGGATGGAAAGCATCTGTAAGCAGCTGTCTGTCTGTTTTGTAAAGAGAAGTCACAGATTTGTTCTGCAGCCACTAAAGCACCGTACTCGTGTTATATCATAGTTTGCTCCATATATTCATTGAGATGGGCTTTGAAAAAAACTGTCCAAAAGATGACTGTCGTCTTGCTTCTAAAAAGATTTTGGTGCTATTCAAAGAGTTCGCTTTTTGACTTGTCAGAGGAGCTTTTTCCTAATGCTGTCAGAGGGCTTTAAATGCAGTTTGACAAACTTCAAGTAGGTTGTCAGACTCGCTTCTGTCTAGCTGCTCGAACCCAAAAGGTCCAAATGATGAAGTGCTCATGACATTGTGGTCTTTCTGGCAGGTTCTTCCATCTGTAGAAAGGACTTCTGAAGCTCTGTTAGAGTGACTGCTGGGCTTTTTGTTATCTCCTGGTGTCTGGTACTAAGCTTGGCTGAATGATCAGATCTAGGTGGAGTGATTTCTGGCTTCTTCCATTTTCCTATTTTTGAATTTACAGTGCTACTGAAAATACCCAAAGCTTTTATACCCATTTCCTGACTTTTATGACAAAGGTCTACAAGCAGTTTCCTTGGACTTCATGGCTTAAATTGTTGTAAACAAAGCAAGGACACTGCCAGAAAAATATTTCATAATTAGGTTCATATACTGTAAAAAAACAAACAAAATAAAAACATAAAACATAAAACTAAAGCCTGAAAAAATTAGTTATAAAGTTCTCTGATTTCTGCAATAATGGTTTGTGCTTTGAAATCCTAATTAGATCTTTAGAGACCCATTAAACAGAATGTTTCTGATAACAAATTATTACTGTTCCTGAAATCAAGACAATTAACTTACTGACCCAAACCCTCTGTTGATTGCTTTAACACACAATCTTTCACAAAGTTACATAGAGGCTCGAGGCCCAAACTCAATATGATTGTGTGTGGATTGATAAACAAAGTTTAACACAATCAGAATTTTATTTCAGAAGCATTTTATCATTTATATTTAAACATTTGAAGACTTAATTATAATTTGAAACTGAACCTTTACAGATGTATAAAACACTGTCTTACACATCCATGACACAGTATTCTTATACACTCACTGGCCACTTTATTACTTACACTTTACTAGTAGGTAGGAACCCCCTTTTTGCCTTCAGAGTTGCCTTAATTCTTTGTGCATAGATTCAGCTGAGACATTTCTCAGAGAGCTGTACTGACATGATAGCATCACACAGTTGTTCGACCACATACTAAATGTTCTTTATTGGATTGATATCTGGTAACTCTGGAGGCCATCTGGGTACAGAGAACTCACTGACATGTTCGAGAACCCAGTTTGGGATATTTGAACTTTGTGACACGGTGTGTTATCCTGCTTGAAGATGAGTGCACTTTTGTCATAAAGGGACACACATGGTGAGCAACATTTAAGTGGTGTTCATTCGATACCAAGAGGCCAAAAGTGTACCAGGAAAATATCCTCCACACCATTAAACCACCATCCCCAACCTGAAGTGGCCAAATTCTGACCCTATCAGCTGAATGTCGCAGCACATATCCAGGCTCATCAGACAATCTTCTGTTGTTTCAGTGAGCCTTTGTGAACTATAGCCTCAGTTTTCTGTTCTTAGCTAACAGCAGTGGCATCTGGTGTGGTCTTCTGCCCATCTAACCATTCTCTTCTGACCTCTGACCTCAACAAGGTATTTTGGCCCAGAGATGTTTTCTGTTTTCCAGGCCATCGTCTGTAAACCCTAAAGATGGAAAGTCCCAGAAGATTGGCAGTGTCTGAAATACTCAGACTAGCCTATTTGGCAATAGACCAGCAATAGACCAGCCTAATTGGCACCAACAACCATGCTACATTTAAAATCACTTAAATCACTTATCATCCCCATTGCTCAGTATGAACATTAGCAGGCTGTCTTGACCATGTCTACATGGCTTAATGAAGCGATCTGCTGCCCTGTGACTGGCTGATTATATATTTGCAATAACAAGCAGCTAAACAAGTGTACATAACAAAGTAACTGGTGAATCTATATAAGCTCATATGCAAACTCATATATATGTTATATATTCTAATCTCTTTCTCACCAGTTAGCCGACATCCAAATGCAACTCCAAACTGTCAAAGCTGATTAGTTGTGTTTGGCACCTCTGTCACCTATATATTAGAGACCCCATTCAGTAAACCTACTGTTTGGGTAAAGGATACAGTTTTCATCACCTGTCCGGTTCCTGGGTGGCCCTGGCATGTTGAGGAGGACTAGCTTGGCCTCTGAAGACTTTTTAACAATGACCTCATTCAGCCGGAGAGCTGTATGCATACGTCGCACATTGGAATGGTTCCTGAGAATAGACAAAGTCACAGAGAGCAAGTCAAAATATATCCATGTTGATTAGCATCCAGACATTTTGTGATGCCAAGTGGAGACATGGGTGACATGGCGCTCAGTCACACATTTTTTTTTAAATGATTGTCATCTGCTCACGTGGTTGAGTTGAACGTTATAAAACATGAGTGGACTGAATGACGTTTATTGAGACTTCAGTACTTACAGGTTCTCCCACTCACTGCAGCATGGCAAAAGGAGAAATACACCATTATCAGTGCTAAACTGTTCATGTCTTTAGTGAAGTTCATTTCTCCCGCATGCAAGCCTAAATCTTATATTAGTAGCCATTTCTGGTGTTACAATAATTCGAAGAAAGCAAACAACACAATTAAGAGACTCAAGGCTCTGTTTTTCTTAGTAACCAGCGGGTAGTTCAGTTTTATAACAGCCAAAGGTTCCCTAAGCATTGGAAAATACTCACGGCTTCATATTGAAGATGTCTTTGATGCCCTCTGGTGTTGCTGCTCCAGGCGGCTTGGCTGGCTCGCCGTCACACTTCTCAGTCCAGGTCATTTGGACCTGCTCCCCTGGGCTCTGAGCCCCCTCTCCAGGGGTCAGCGGAGTGGCTGGGGTTGCAGGGCTGGCCGGGGTGGTATTGTCATGGATGAGCTGAACCTGGGCAGGGGGGGACACAGGGGAAGAGGCCGACTTTGACTATGAGACGAGAGGATAAGTGGACGGATGTGGATTTACATGTACATTACATGGAAGGTTGAAAGAGTCACAATTGAGGTGGAAATGTAGGAATGCAGGTAAAGTCACAGAGAGCCACAGTGTTAGAGAAAGGGAGAGGAAGGAGAAGTGTGATTAGGGAGCCTTATGCTGCTTTATTTATATTAAAGGCTATTAAATTATGCAAATGTTCTTCAAAGGAAAATACTATGAGATGCTATAAGATCAATTCAACGGAAAACTGAAAACACCAGAAAGGGAATCCATCTTTTTTGCTGCAGTCAAATGATTCTAGATGATTCTTTTGATTAATATTTGGAAAATGAAACAAAATACTTTCTTGCTTTCTTGCAAAGGGCTAGATAAAATGCTTGATACCTTTATCACTCACATATTTTTATGATAAACATGACCCTACCACTAGCAGCGGTTAGCGTCGCATTTGTGCTAAGCTAAAGGTTGCTTCCTTTCCTTTGTATATAAAACCATTCCTTTAGTTTTATATACAAGCACTATAAAGGTATTATTCAAAATCTCAAACTGCCCCTTTAAGACATGGACAGTTGAATGCTTCAATGCTGCTGTTCTTTGATTACCTATAGTCTGCATTTCACTGTTTAAATAATAAAAATCTTAACACACTAGGGTGCTTTTTAAAAATTTTAAAAAAAATTCTGTGACCAAAACAAACGTTATGCTCCAAACTGAGATCAGCGCTGCTGGAGAAGTTGATCCTACCTCTTCCTCGGGCTTCTCCTCCTTGCTGCCAGCAGGTGGGTCTTCAGTCACACTTAGTTGGGTTGTTACAGCAGCCGGGTTCTTACGCCGGATAGACCCACGGGATGAATCAGTGATGCTCTGGATCTGTGGAGACACAAATGAAGGGGCAACATGAAAAGAGTGATTTGAGCTTCTTTTTTCTTCTAAAATATATATATATATATATATATATATATATATATATATATGGAAAAATATGTATCATTATGACAAACATACAAGATAACATACACACAACATACACAAATATATAAGGTTCGGTTCGCACAATACCTGTCACGGTTCGATATTTTTTCGATACAAAAAAAATGTTCATGCCTTTTTAATTTGTCATTTATTAAATTTTCACGGCACATTCCGCACCACATCTCTGTGCGTTCATCATTTGTTTGAAGCCAGCTCACCTCCTGCAACTACTTTTCCGAGAATACGTGCTTCTTTTGTGGTTCGGACTCCTTCTGACATTTCTTTGGAGGTGGAGGAACATCACAGTAATTGCTTAAAGGGTTGCTTCTTCGACATCTTTAAGAGTTCTAAACAAATGTCTGTCCTCCTCCTGAAAATCTTATGTATGCAAACACGCGTTGCAACTTCTTATCTTGTGCGCGTTTTTTATTTTGACAGCGAATGCGCACCTGCGGACCACTTATGTGCAGCCCTGGTTATTTAGCTCGTCATATTGCAGCCACAGAAATTCTTTTGTCCATGAAACCATAAAGCTGCACTTTCTTTTTGCCTTATAGTCTGATTTGTCATAACTTTTCCGTTTTGTGGTAAGCTTTTCTTTGGCTGTCACTTCTTCACCCTGACCTGTCTTATTTGGCTCAGCAGAACTAAAATATTGTGGCGAGCTCAGACAAGGAGGAGACGGAGGTGTCGTTTGGTCTTGCTTCCCGTGAGCTAGCCAGGGAGCACAGCCGTTTATTGACATCTGCAGAAGAACACTGCCGCTAGCTAACTGCTCAGCGCGGCAACAGCACAGCAACAACAACAACAACAACACACAGGGCGCCCTCTGACCCCGGAAGGACACACCGTCGCAGCGAGAGGGCGTCACCCGTCACTATGGCAACATAAACAAAACATAACTGTACAAACAGAACCCCGAACAGCCCTGACCCGCTACATAGCCCCCACCTAAGGGGTCAGTCGTCCCCGACGACCCCATTACCCCACACAAAGTCCTGCAAATGTCCAGGTGCCTTCTTTTGGCGCACCGGCCGGTCACGACCGGCGGGGGAAAAGTCACTCGGGTCAGAACATGGGGTGCCACCATCATCCCACTTCTGACACCAATGTGGCGAGCTCAGACAAGGAGGAGACGGAGGTATCGTTTGGTCTTGCTTCCCGTGAGCTAGCCAGGGAGCACAGCCGTTTATTGACATCTGCAGAAGAACACTGCCGCTAGCTAACTGCTCAGCGCGGCAACAGCACAGCAACAACAACAACAACACACAGGGCGCCCTCTGACCCCGGAAGGACACACCGTCGCAGCGAGAGGGCGTCACCCATCACTATGGCAACATAAACAAAACATAACTGTACAAACAGAACCCCGAACAGCCCTGACCCGCTACAATATATATCCTGCTGCTTTTACACAAGCACTCACATAACGCTCAGCGATTCTCTGCGTGATCAACCTCTCACATGTTTAAGCTTACTGCGGGAGATTTCACTTGTCATGTTTGCATAGTAAGCTAACGATTGATAAGACGATGTCAGAGGAATTGGTGCCAAATTATCATCACTCACCAATCAGTGCTGTCGCTCTCTATACACAGTTCGCGCGATTGCAAAGTGAAAGCAAAAAAACAAGCGCAAATTCAAACGCGATTTCAATATGTCACATATTGACAGTGGCTCACCGATGCCAATGACATAATTACCCAGCTACATTTCCGAAAGAATGCAAAAGCATTGACATATATTTTTCCTTCCTACAATAGCCCGACGGGCAGGGCAGAGATAGATTTTGGTAGCCCGACTGGAAAAATCGCTAGCCCCGGGACGTCGGGCTAGCGATTTTGCGAAGCCCTGTATCTGATTGAGGAATCACTCATCTTTGGAAAAGAGAGTTTATTACAGAGAAATGTCTCTTTCCAAAATAAAAGCTATACTATACGCTTCTTCTGGGCTATATTCTCAGCAGCATATTAAACATATCAGGTCCCCATAAGGAGAATCATGTGCTAACGGCTGTCTAAATGACTCGGGTAAAGTTTGTAGCATGTGTGCTTGTTGTTTTTGTCTGCTTCCACTTGTCTTTGCACTAGGATGATGTCGGCGTAAATGTGCAGTCATATTCGTTGTGTTCCCACTAGTGCTGTCAGCGTTAATCTCGTTGAAATGACGTTAACGCCACAACACGGCAAATCTCCGTTAACGAGCTACCGCGATCGCCCCGTGCATGGGGCTGGACGGCCAACACGTTAACGAGCTAACTGCGCTAACACACTAGCTCCCACCCATGTAATTGAGCATTGCGTGGCACATCCAACATACTGTTTTACTTTAGTCCATGACGCGCTTACCTTCAGGGTCATACGTCACATGAAAACCAAAATAGTTCCAAACGCCAGATCTGAATGAGGGTGGGGGAGGTTCAATTTGCCATGTTGCAAGGAGAGCTTAACTTCTGTCTCGCTAGCTTGCCCTGCGCTCAGTGAATCTGCGTTCGACTACTCCGCCTAGGCTGCACTGTCGAGCGCAGATCCACTGAGCGCTCAACACAGACAGCATCGTCAGAAGGAAAGTTGATAAAATAAATTAAAAATTTATTTTGTATTGTTCGATACATATGCGTACCGAACCGAAAGCACTGTATCGAACGGTTCAATATCGATGAGTATCGTTGCACCCCTAATAAATAAATAAATAAATAAATATATATATATATACACACATATACACACACATACATATATGTAGTGTTTTACCACATTATTTTAAAAAAACATATCAGGAACCTAAAAATCTGAAATCTGCTGAGATCCTGGCAATAATAATTTATTAAAAACTAAAGAAAAGTGAAGATACAGTTGTGGTCAGACCTTTATTATCCATGATTACTTGGGCCTTTTAATAATTGTTTTGAACTGCTCTTTTTCCATGCTGGAATGATTGTAAAGTCTTTAATTTGGCTGCATACGTTTCAATTTATTTTGGATTTTCTTGAATCCACACAAGGTCAAAAGGGTACATACATGCTCAAACATATACATGCACTCACTTAAATATTTAGTAATGAAAGCTGAAGATTATACAGTGCCAGGGCTTTGTCAAGTTTTTAGCGATCACGATTGACGTTGCTGGCATTAAAAGGATTTCTTTGACACCCGTGGAATTGCCCAATACTCAGAACAATGGGAAAGTCCAAGGATTTCAGTTAAGATCTAAGAAGGAAACTGCACATTTGCACAAGTTAGGAAGGTGTCTTGGAGCCATTTCTAAACAGCTTCAGCTGCTAAGGTCAGTTCAAACAATTGCACATAAGAACAAGTTATTTATTTATTTATCACCACTTTGCAAAGGTCTGCAAGAAGATCCGCATTGTCACTCTCGCTTAAGAAGAAATTGGGTAGGATGTTCAGGTACAACCTATGGACCACCAAAACTCAAGCCTACCATGAACTGGAAACTGTTGGAACACCAGTGAAATGAATTTTGCATTTTCATGGAGTAAGAGAGTACTGACTGAGAAAGAAGCCCCTGCTCCAAAATCGAAACCTTCAAGCTCAACTGAAATTTGTGCTGCCCACGTGGACAAGCCAATTGTTTTCTGTAGAAAGGTTTTATGGTCACGTGAGATAAAGACATCAAGAGATGCTGCGTGGCATTTCTTGACATATGCAGATATAGGAGTAAAGGTGAGGCTTTCAAATCTGAGAACACTCTACCAGCTGTCAAGCATGGTGGTGGTAGCATCATGGCTGTTTTACTGTTAGTTGTATTTATATATAGTACAAAAAGGACAGACTAATGAAAAAGGAGAATTCCCTCTAAACTTTTCAACTTCACCTAAAATCAACAGCTAGATGGATGAAACTGGGAAAGAATTGTGCATTCCAACAAGACAATTATCCCAAATGCCCAAACTGGTTTTGGAATGAATAACACAAGGTACCTTAACCCTACTGAAACTGTATGGCCTAAAAGACAAGTCCATGCCACGAAACCAACCAATCTAAATGAACTTTACTAATTCTGCTTACAAGAGTGGTCACATATCCTGCCAAAATTATGCCAAAATTTGCTAAATTACATTTAGTTAAACGCCATTTAGCCATTTATGCCCATGATGAGTGTATGTACACTTGTGTGCACAAATATAATTGCACGGCACATATTACATTTATGGATCAGGGACAATTCAAGTTCAACAAAGGTATTAATGAAACACAGAGATCAATATTTTTCATTTACCATATCAACCTAAGCACCATCATGCTGTCAAACAGCAAAGTTTCTGCTGCGGCTGTGGTCTGATAGAAAGGATAAATATGGTGTCCTACTGCTCAAATTTAACCATAGATATGCTTTTGTCCAGAGGGGCTGGTGTGTCATGTTAAGTCAAGTCAAGTCCAATCACGCCAAGCTGTGCCAAGTCGGCCTGTCAAGTCACGTCAGGTTTATGAGTGCATCTTTGAGCGTGTTTCAAAACAAAACTTGGGCATAAACAAACTTCCTTACCTCTCTCTCACGTTCAGTCTTTGTCAGATTGATCTGTTTAAGCATCTGCGAGCGTTGTTCCATCACCAGGGTCTTCTCGTAAGTGTAGGCTGAGATGTCACTGTCATGCTAAGAAAAAGTAACGTGTGGGTTTATTATGCATATTTTTCTTACTACAGCAATCCAAATCCACTACATTTCTCCTGTGTAAACCTGTCCCCATCTCTTCTGACTCATCTTTTGACATTCAGACAGAATGCAATCACCGCTTACTTCTTTTTTCTTAGATAGGAGAAAATTCACCTGTGAACGGTTAAGGCTGAAGTATACTAGAACAGAACTAGTTCAAGCAAGATACTGACAATTTTAGACAGCCTTTTCTTGAAGACATTTGTGGTATGGACCCATTGTTGTACACACAAAAAGTGACAAATTTGACTCAGGGAAGAATGAAAAAAAGCTTGTGTGAGAAAATTACACTGCTGCCTAGTTTCTCCCCACTGCACACATGGTTAGTCACTTCATATAGTGCACATGAATGCCTAATTGCAGGTTTTGCTTAGGAAATGTTGAAGCAAACCACAGGCTCTCTCTACTGCCATGAAACATTAAAAGTATTATACACTAAATTACAAGCGATAAAATTCTTATTCCTTAATTAAGGGCTTTGGAAAGCCAGACCGACACTCAGCTTTACAGTGTGCTGCTTTTCTAGTAAACACAACCTAGGGAAGGAGGCTTCAGACAATATCCGATCACCTGATATTCATATTTCATGCTGTCCTTTGTGCCATTTACTGTGCTTCTGTAGTGCAACGATCTCAGCAGTCGTGCAGTACCTTTGCCTACCTTTGTGTAGTCTAAAGCAATCAAGCTTTGAGCATTACTGAACATTGTAATGATGTTGCCACCTGAAAGGTACTGAAATTAAAGTACACAATATGAACAAAAGTAATCTCTGCAGTTGTTTTCAGTGCCGTTGCCACAGGTGTATAAAATCAGGCACCTAGCCATGCAGTCTACAAACATTTGTGCTTTGTTCCAAAGAGCTCAGTGAATTTGAGTGTGATAATGTAACAGGATGCCAGTGTTGCAACAAGCCATTTTTTTGCAATCCTTGTAGGTGTTCCACAATCACCTGCAAGTGGTGTTAATGCAAAGTGGAAGCATTTAAGAATCACTGCGACTTAGCCACAAAATTAAACCGCGTAAAGTTACAGAACAGGGTCGCTGAGTGCTCAGTACTTCTGTTCATATTGCGTTTGTATAGAAAGCATATATCTTGCTTTGAGTTAACTCACCATTTCTACAACTTCTATCATGGCATCGATACGGAGGTGATAGAGGAATGTGGTCAGGTCCTTTTTCATCTGGATGCTGTTGTCGTCCATCTGGGCCACAGTAAAGATGCGCATCTTGCACTTCCTCCAAACCTGCAGAGCAACAACAAAATATGAGGCATCTCCTCACTCTTCTCATACGTCTGTATGGACATAAAAAAATGTCATTAAGCGTTCATATGATCTGTAAGAAATTTGGTTCTGATAGTGTGAATCCAGATTCTACGTTGCCTTTACATGTTTGTGAGTGCACATGGATTTCTTTAAGTAGTAACTATTGCAGGGTACCTTGTGCTGGCGGAGCAGGAAGGGCAGCAGCATCAGCATGCCTCCATCATGGACGATCCACCACACGTCAATGTGACCCTCGGTGAAGCGTTCGCCGTTGGATGGGAAGGCTGAGATGTTCTTTGGGACGAGCAGAGCCAAGTTAGCGACGGTAGTTTCTCTGACCAGCTCTGCAGAACAGGCAGACATGGAAAGATTACGATGTGTTGGTTACACTGCATCTGCATTTTTAAATTGTTCAGGATTTTGTTTTGAATGTTTTCTGATAAACCTAAATGGCTACGGCTGATATCAATCAGTGATTTTATTTTATATATGGGCCCTTGTTTTTGGCAGTATTTTTGTTCTTTTTTCCTTCCTAGTAACCAACCAATGAAGTTCCTCCAGTGCTGATGCTCGTCTCCTTGCTTCCAGTTGCGTGGCCATGAGACCAAGACAGCATTGTGTTTCAGGCCTCCCAGTCCACTGGCCTGGAGCAGATGTGATGTAGCATCACGCAGGTTAGAGGACACAGTCACCTGACAGAAGCCCTTCACCTTCTCTGTCTCCATCAGCTTACGCAGTGCCTAGACAGGCAAGAGGCAAGGCGGAGAAAAGAGCTGTTACCACAACAAGCACCGCTTACTATGAAGGTGGCAACGGTCAGACTTGATGTTTCATTTGATTTAAAAATATATATTTGCAATAACATTTTGGGGTTTATGGGCTCTTCCAGAGTCATATTTTACATTTTCAAATACTTAATTAGCTATATAGAAGAAACAAATATACATTGAAAGCTATATGTAAGTGTTTAACATGATTTTTGATAGATGTGCAGAAAAGTCTGCAGGGAAAATATAATTAAGAGACTGCAATCAACTTGTGGTGACACAATATCGTATAGTTCTGTTTATAGTAGCTTCTGTAACTGGATTTAGTATTTTAGCAACAATAGTGCAGATTTTGGTCTGTTGTTGTTGCAATGCATTGTGCTGAAAAGTTTAATAAGTTCCAGTGACTGAAGAGGTACAGGCTGTCATTTACAACATTACCTGCTCTGCACGCTGCGCCTGTTCATAGTTGTTCAAGAACGTGCCCCCTAGAGCTGTCCCAACAATAGTTAGACCTTTGCCTGCCTTCAGCTGGTTGGTCAGTGAAAGCAGACGAGGCTGCTCCACATTTTGCTCTGCATCTGTACTGACCAGCACCAGCAGCTGAGGCCTGAAGAGAAGGGAGATCAGAGAGGAGAGGAAGTGATAAGACGGAGTAGAAAAAAAATAGAAGAGAAATGAAAAGAACAGGAAGAGCTGTGAAAAGACAAATAAAGCCACGGGGAAAGGAAAGGCTGAGATGGCCAAGTAAAAGTCCTTGTTTGGAAGGAGAGAAAGAGAAAAAAAATAGCAAGAAAGGTTGATGTTAATATGAATTTACAAATACTTGATTCTCCGACAGCTGTGACAAGAAGGGTCCTATTACGTGAATAAATGAGAACACGCACAGACATGTGGTTAATTTCTACGGTAATTAGAGTCATGGTACAGCAACACAGCATACGTGTGTCATACCTCCAGTTTTTGGTGTGTGGGGGACCTTCCTCCAACCGCATGAGAGCGTAACGTGCAGCACTTAGAGACAGACCCCGTATTCCATCGCCCCATTCTTTCTCCGCACTGTGACACAGGCAAGTGCCAATCAATATTTGTCAGTCAAAACATGAACAACAGTTTTTGCAGCTTCACTGTGAATTTAAGAAGTGACAGTGATAGAGACAGCCCACTGAAACAAATCCCCCTTTAGATGACAGTTTGACATAATGCAAAATGATCACAAGGAATCACAGCATTTAAATACTCAGTGTGTATAGGTCTATACGAATACACTAGAAACATGGTTGATTAGTTACGGTCTTTCAGTCACAGATATGATCAAATTTCCTTCACTTTTCCATGATGCTACACCTAAGATACAGAACTAAGGCTAAAGTAAGAACAGAACAGCACACCTGCTCTGCTTTAAAAAAGTACTACATGCTAAGAGATCTGCTAAGAAAGAAACAGTAATACGGCAGGAAAGTTAAAAAAAACATTGTTAGTGGAAATAAAACCTAAAAAACACCAGTTTCCATTTAAATTACAGACAAAAATTACAACTTGGAAAGAAAGACCATTTTTACTAAGTATGAAAAAACAAAACAGAAACCAAAATACCATCTAAAATAACTACCAGTCAAAAGTTTGGACACACCTTCTCATTTAATGTTTTTTCTTTATTTTCATGACTATTCACATTGTAGATTCTCACTTAAGAAATCAAAACTATGAATGAACACATATGGAATTATATAATTAACAAAAAAGTGTGAAAAGACTCAAAACATGTTTTATATTGTAGATTCTTCAAAATAGCCACCCTTTGCTTTGCACACTCTTGGCATTCTTTCAATGAGCTTCATGAGGCCGTCACCTGAAATGGTTTTCCAACCGTCTTGGAGGACTTCTCAGAGATGCTGAGCACTTGCTGGCCTTTTTGCCTTCACTCTGTGGTCCATCTCATCGCAAACCATCTTGATTGGGTTTAGGTCAGGTGACTGTGGAGGCCAGGCCATCTGGAGTAGCACTCCATCACTCTCCTTGTTGGTCAAATAGCCCTTACACAGCCTGGAGGTGTGTTTGGGGTCATTGTCCTGTTGAAATGATGCTCCAACTAAATGCAAACCGGTTTGGATGGCATGCCGCTGCAGGATGCTGTGGCAGCCATGCTGATTGAGTGTGCCTTCAATTTTGAATAAATCCCCAACAGTGTCACCAGCAAAGCACCCCCACATCATCACACCTCCTCCATGCTTCGCAGTGGGAACCATGCATGTAGAGACAATCTGTTCATCTTTTCTGGGTCACACAAAGACACGGCAAGTGAAACCAAAGATCTAAAATTTGGACTCATCAGATGAAAGCAAAGATTTTCACTGATCTAATGTCCATTCCTTGTGTTTCTTGGCCCAAACAAATCTCTTCTGCTTGTTGCTTTTCCTTAGTAATAGCGTTTTCTTAGCAGTTATTGAACAGGTGAGGTAGAGATGTGTCTGCTGCTGGAACTGTGTCGCATTTATATGAACTCTAATGAATTTAGAGAGATGAATTTATCCTCAGCAGCAGAGGTGACTCTTGGTCTTCCTCTCCCGGGGCAGTCATCATTTGAGCCAGTTTCACCGTAGAGTTTGACAGTTTTTGTGATTGCACTTGGGGACACATTCAAAGTTTTTGTAATTTTCTAGACTGACTGATTTTCAGCTCTTAAAGTCATAATGGACTGTTGTTTCTCTTTACTTAGTTGATTGGTTCTTGCCATAATATCAATTCTAACAATTGTCAAATAGGGCTGTCAGCCGTGTACCAACCGGACTTCTGCACAACACAACTGATGGTCCCAACCCCATTAAGAAGGCAAAAAATTCCACAAATGAACCCTGACAAGGCACATCTGTGAAGTGAAAACCATTTCAGGTGACTACATCATGAAGCTCATTGAGAGAAGGCCAAAGGGTTTGCAGCGTTGTCAACAAAGCAAAGGGTGGCTACTTTGAGGAATCTAAAATAAGAGACATAAGACATTTTTTTCTTTGCTACATAATCCCATATATCTTGCTTCATACATTTGATGCCTTCAGTATGTATCTACAATGTAGAAAATAGTAACAATAAAGAAAAAACATTAAATGAGTAGGTGTGCCCAAACGTTTGACTGGTAGTGTACACAGAGAAAGTATTTGTATACATATGATTATTAACTGAACTCAAATCTTGCAAAAAAATTTTTGAAGAGGTTTATTGAACAACTTTACCTAGAGTATAAAGTCTGAGGAAGATCACATATAGAATAAAAAACAACTCAACCAATAAAACAAAAATGTTAAGATTTGCTAATTAGACACCTACCATCTGTACTCAAACTCAGTCAGGAAACTAACTGAAAATAAAGTAAACTGAAAAAAACACCTGATACAGAAAAACACTCACCCTGCAAACTCGATATACTTGTAGATGGAACCGGCAATTACCATAGCGACAATGGCATAGTACCAGGAACAGAGGAACATAAGAGTAAGACACAGGCTCATCCCCAGGAAGGAAAGAGTCCTATAGAGTGGAATGCAGAGGCAGACAGACACATGCAATATAAACTGTTTGTGAATCTTGAAATTCAGCTGTTCCTTCGCTTTGTTGTTGGTGAACTGACCAGTGGTAGAACTTGAACCGTGGTCTCCAGTTTGGTGTCCTCAGCAGTGTCTGGAGTGCACATGCCAGATTCACAAACATGTAGCACATCAGGAAGAACCTGCAGGAAACACATATGAACAGGATATAACAAACCTCTTCTTACTTACTCTAACAATATAAGAAAGAGCTCACTCATTGAAATCCAGAAGGGCTGTTATGTTAACATCTATGACATTCACTTGTATTTATGACTGCATTACCAAAGCAGAAAATTGGTCTACCCCTCTGAGACCATATAATTTGGTATTTGCATTGTTTAAGTAATAACAGGGGACCAGCTGCTCTGAAATCCCCCACGGTTTTATTCCCCTTAATCTATTTATTTTTTCAAATGGCAAGAAATTAAAGGATTTTTTCCCCAAGTCTTACATGGAGAGGATGGGAGCGACTGCATCCAGGGAGGCAATGAGGATCCCACTCTCGCAGATACAAGCCGTCAGCAGGAGGGACCATGTGGGTTCTCCGTTGGCCTTCCCGTGGCCAAAGATCTACAATGCCGGCACAGAAAACATGTTTACACCACTTCTATTTTAGGAGTATGTCTGCATAAACGTCTTCCTCTACCTTTTTAATTCTAGTCAAGTCATTACATGTATATGTTGACTGTATGTAATAAATACAAAACAGATTCTATGAAAGCAGAGGATGTAATAGTGGTGATGACACCTATGCATTTATGCTTTGAAGCCTCACAGTTAGCATCTTGGCCTTCTTGCTTTTTTCTATTTTGAGGAGAAGAACATATTAGGTTCTCTATTTGGATTTAATATTGAAACGACTTTATTGGTACTAATGTCATTATTGATTCAATTTACTCTGATTACTTTCCTTACTGATTCATTATCCATTTTCTATGTGAAAATTGGTGTATAATACAATTGTTTTACTGCACGGCTCTGGATATAACATTGATAAAAGTAAGTTAACTGTTGAGACTTTGATTAAAATAGATTTAATACTTTTTGTGATGGTTCTTCTCAGCTCAAATCCATCCCCAAGAATGCACACTCACAAATTAGCAAACTATCAATCACTAATGTGTCCAAAGAGACCTCGATTTACTATATTTTGTACTGTAAATAAAATAATAATTCACAAAATGAACAATATTGTGTAGTGAAGAAGAACTGAAACTAATAACTGAATACATAAAATCATTAGGATATTGTTTTCTGAGCTAAATCAAGTAAGAAACAGAGTAACTTTCTCATACTTCCATACAATTTTGTTTCTTTTTTTGACCCAGGGGAGTCACCACCTATTGGCCATTATAAAGAATGCACTTTAAAGCCCCTTGCCCATTGGTTTCACTATGTCCACTTCTTCTATGAAGTCTGCTGTAAGAAGAAAACAGACTGACCCGAAGAGCGGGCACAATGCCATCCTTGGCAATGGCCTGCATGAGACGAGGCGCTCCCGTCAGGCTCTGGAGGCCTGCTCCACAGGTGGAGAAGAAAGAGCCAATCACAATCACCCATGGTGATGGCCAAGCCAATGTGCCAATCACTAAGTTCCCATGGACGCCCTCTCCGAACCTAAACACGATTAACCAAGTGGTCAGTCTCAGACTTATTGTTGTATTTAGGGATGATTTTTATTCAATCAAGGATAGACTTACTTGTCCCTGAGGACCACACCCTCAATGCAGGCACCAAACAGAACCACACTGGACATGTCTGAGCAAATATGGTTCAAGAAAGTAAAGTCATTTCATAACGATATAAATAAATGGTAAATATTCAACACTTTTTAGTGAGCCTTGGTTTAGTGATTATAAGAATTATAAACCTTTCCATCTGAAGATGCACTTAATTATCTGATAAACCAATTAAGTGCATTTGCTGAGGAAAGACGTCAGTCGTTTTTGTGTAGTAAATCTCTGAGATAAGATGCATATTACATTGCATGTAATATGTCTTGGTTTCATTAACTGGTAAGTGCATAGGCAGCTCAATGATGTGATTAGAGATCCTAATCAGATCCTAATCAGATCAGCCATTCCATTATAGCTGCTTCAGACTACACGGTATAGGCTGCCTTATATGTTAAAGCACATAAACGGCAGACATGTGCTCAAGAATTTTGTACAAAGAGAAAAAAACTTAAAGCATTCATTGAAATATTAACAAGGTTTCACATGACAAAATAGCTCAAACTCTAATACCAAATTATAATACCAATATTATTCAGAAGCCAGCTGCCATGATTTAAACAAAGATAGGAAATGTGTTCTCATGAATGGTAGATTCATATTTTGGACTACTTGAGGGCATTAGACTGGTATCACAGAAGTTATGGCCTTTTCAAATTTAAAATGCTGACCTTTAATTATGAGGCTTCTTGCAGGCCAGTGAGTGCGTTTGTGCAGACACGTTAGTTAAAATCTAAAATTTGTAAACTTGACCTTTTCTTACAGTGTCCTTTATGAACTGATCCGTTTTAAATACCACTACAAATTCATTATCCCAAGTTTGATCACAACAAGGCCAGACATAAAATATAGGTACAGTGAGGAAATAATTATTCAGTCCCCTGCTGAATTTGAGAGGGTCCTCATTTACAAAGAAATGATAATTCTCTAATTTTATGGTAGTTTCATTTTAATGGAGAGAAACCTTAAAATGAAATATTGAAAAAAAAAAACAATCATTACATATTTGTGTGTCAGTATTTGTTTAAGTATTGTACATGTGGCACACAGATTATAATCAATCACTAAATAATTGTAACTTGCAACACCATTTCACAGAGTCTTACGTCCCACTACCATGGGTATGAGCTAAGAGTATTCAAAGGATGTCAGAGACAAGACTAGACCTGCACACGGCTGGAATTGGCTTCAAGACCACCAACAAGAAGCCTGGTGAGAAGGTAATAGCTGTGATTATTCATGTAAGATTTTGCCTCGTGGGGGTTAGGATGATCATGTGAAAGATGGTGGATCAGCCCAAAACTACACAGGAAGAACTTGTTAATGATCTGTAGGCGATTGGGACCAGTGTCACCAAGAACGCCATTGGTAACACACTACGCTGTAATGGACTAAAGTCTTGCTGTCTCCCTGTTTAAAATGACACATTTATGGGACCATCTGATGTTTTCCAGTGAACTCAGAAAAGACTTGGAGAAGGTGTCTTGGTCAGAAGAAATTAAGTAACAGCCAAGACAATGGCAAATTCCTCCTTAGGTGTACAAACTGGGTGACCAGCTACATCAAACTGACAATGGTTTCTCTGCCAAGTGCTAAGTCATACTTTGTTTGGGGGTAAAGATACTTTTTCATTTAATGACATTCAAATGAAGTCAGAATTTTATGTATCGTTTTTTCTTCTGGAGTTTTGGTTGATATTCTATCTTTCTCCGTTAAAGGGACACTATCATAAAAACTCTCCATTTCTTTATAGGTGAGAAAACTTATAAATTGAAGGGGATCAAACAATTATTTTCCCCACTGTATATGCAGTGGTGTGTGTGCATAACAACTGCCGTCACGGCAGTTGTTAAAGGATACAGACAGTAGAGGTGGTGGTGATGGCTGCAATTGTTCCAATGGGGATTGACTTCTGTGCATCGCGCAGGTCTCCAGAACGGTTGGATCCAGCCATGATCCCTGGAGAGACAGTGAAGTGACAGTTGTTACCAAGATCAGAGATTTGTGCACATACTGTAGAAACACGTGTGCTACAAACAGCAGAATGTAGTAAATTCAGCTAAACTCACTCAAGCAGAATAAATATAAATGTCTGACATTGAGAACAACACCAGGGATGCCATTTCTCAGATGGTTAACAAAAGAATCACTCAGCAGCACACTGATAAGTAAACAAATTAATAAATGTGTCAATGATGAACAACAATAAGAAAAAACTAAGTGGACAGAACAGTTTATGCTTTCACCTGTCACAGACGGGAAGTAAATGCCAACCAGCAATGTGAAAAAGCTGGTGATGTCGGCTAACACGTAGCGGTTAGCGTTGGTTAGAGGATCGTCCTGGTCTTCCACTGACTCCATCTTATCCCTGGAAATGAGGTCCCCTTTCTCATAGTAGTTTCCAAACAGGTTATCTGGATTGGCATTGAAGAAACATAGAGAGGACTAGAATTAAAATATTCATGCAGACAGAACCTGAAAATAGGTGTTTTTAATCCTTCCATGTTAGCCAAATATTCAATTGGTGACTGAACGCCATGACTAATTAACAAATTTACTTTATTCTTCAGCCATTCAAAATTGAGTTAGTCACTATTTACAATTTCTAATTAGTTTATTCAAATCAGTAAAAAAAAAGATGCTTTCAGAAAACAGAAACATGAATTACTTTGCTTGAGTAGGTGGATTTGGGAGGTTTTTTATCTCCCCCTAAAAATGGGAGATAAAATATGATATGTTTTATCTCTAAAAAATAAAGTCAAAAAATTAAAGTGACTTTTAAGTGTGACTCCTTAATTCAGAGTTTACTGTTACACCAGGGTAAAACAAGGTTTGCTTAGCTGTGGGCTTTCTTAGGGTTTCAGGAAGCCCAAGGCTAAGAAATAAGTTTGCTCTACTTTGTCTTTGTAACACGAAATCACCATTTTTAACATTTATTAAAAAGATCTGAAAGCAAATATCTAGAAAAATGAATCGACTTTTTAAGTTCTTTTTACAACATTTAAAGCTGCTCGTACTGGAGTGTTTCTTGATGGACACTCCAGTACTATAACAACAGATCAATGGGGAAAACAGGACATTCAGACCTAAGAAAGTATTTTATCGTAAACATTTCATTAAAATATAAAGAAATCTAGAAAAGAACGCCAATGAATTGTCAGTGACTCAGCAGTATAGAAAGATGATAATTGGATCCAAAACGAATGAACCAACCTGCCAAGATTCCACTAGTGACCCCAGGGATGCCCTGGATCTCAGTCACATTGTTGGCAACAAAGTATTTGTCACAGGTAGCATTGAGAAAAGGTGAATCACAGAACATCTGCCACAGCTGGGTTGTGACTGTCCCATTAGCTGTCTCAATGGTCTTGGCACAAACATCAAAGGACTTCCACACCAAAGTGCGATTCCCCAAAATACACACCCTAGAGGAATAGAAAAGCACACAATTTTGAAATACTGCTGCTGTAGCAACTTTTCTGCATGTGTGTTTGATGTAAACAATTTATTTGGACTTTTTTCTTCTTTAAATTAATTTTATAGTTAAACAATATCTGTTGTTTTAAATTGTTTTCTGACATCTATTGACACCTAGGTTAAAACAACGATGGGTATCACATTATAAAACTTAGTTTTCAGGTAAATTCATCTAATTTTTAAATATGTAAAATAAAAAATAAGGCAAATTAGTGCTGGTGCCTTTGTACCACTGATATAATAATGGCATGTTCTCCAAACCTAGCAAGTAATTATGTGTTGCTTTTTCTAAAACAGCATGTAGATAAGATGTGTGTTAGTCTGGGCTTTTGTTACCATTTCAGCTTATATAATATTGGATTATCTTGGCTCTAACTGCTTACGGGAATACAGGTGGATCCATGGCGGTCTTGATGACTCCGGCGTAGACAGCCAAGATGGAGAGAATGACGCATGCCAGAAACACGAGTGCCAGCTTGTTAACATATTTTACGCCAACGAATACCACTGTGGCCATGGAGGTCAACAGGATGGTCCCGTACACGCGCATGTTGTTAAGCAGGGCGGCCTCGGCCTCAGCACCCTCTAGGCCCTCCAGGGGAAATATGGCTGCTTTGGGCACAATGTAGATCTGCAGAGGAAAGGAGCTTATTTATTTATCTTTGACTTTATGTATCCAGGGAAATCAGCAGTACTTTTATCATAAAAAAAAAAAAAATCCAGAAAATATCATTGCTGCTCAAGGACATCTTAGTGGTACATGTTTTGGAAGTGCGACTTTCACTCCTCACCTTCTATGGCCTGTCTGGGGATTTAAACTGGCAGTTTTCAGGTTACAAACCTGCCTCTCTACCTCACTGTTTGCTGCTAAATGGAAAAGAAAGATGTATATATATATATTTTTTTAATTTAATGTATCGTTTTTTCTGTGTCATGTCAAGTGTACAGCACTTTGTTTTCTCCTGGTAGTTGTCTGAAAGTGCTATATAAATAAATTGCTTGCTTGCTTGGATATAATAAAAAAGGTGAGAAAGGCAATGAGGGATGAGATGAGTAAAAGAGGACAACTCTGTGAAGTGTGAATATATGCGATGTCACATTAAAAGTCCTCTACTGGAGCTTGAAGCACCAACTCGTACTACTGGCTGCTATTTTAATTCTTAATTAAACAACTCAAGCATGGTATTAATATTAAACATTAACTGCCATTATTACACTTTTACTACGGGTCAGTCTAAGAATAGTCAGAAGATAGATGGTAAACCCCTAATTAGACCGTCACTATCTGTCATCAGGTTTAGATGATTCATTGCAAGGCTGTTACATAAGTGTGGAAATTTGTGTCTTTTTTCTCTCAGCCTGAACACTCTTTATCACTATGAAGAGCAACAAGAGAACAAGCAGTGAGTTGTGGTTTCGGTCATTTGGCTGAATGCTAAGAACAGCACATCACTAGGCAAACAAATCGTAGCTTCACGGTGAACTCTTCATGGTTCCTAAAATAGCAGCATCAGTTTGTGTTCCTGACTTGGGTGGAAGGATGAAACATATTCAAATCAGTCTTCCTCAAGATCCGCTCCTTACAATTCTGCAAGGATTGTTATTTTACAATGGAAACTAAGCCAGCTTTGACCCAGAAGACAGAATTAACCTCCAGACACGATCAAACTCCATATCCATTAGAGGCATCCAGAATAATATTATTAACAATAAAAAATGACAGTTGATAACAGTGGACCAAAGTGATGAGAGCTGTTTCAAGGAATGATCCTGTTACTCAGGCAGTGTCTTCATCCCTTATAATGCAGTATTTGCATAATTACCCAATATCCCATGCAACATGGAGGCATTGCAGTGGAAGAAGTGTGGAGTGAAAGGCAGAGGAGGAGAACGAGAAACAGGAGGAGAGAAGCGAAAGATTGAGATGAAAGATCGCGCCATTTCAAAAACTAATCAGAATTCACATTGAAGAGCACATACTGCGAGAAGAAAATAGCTTCAAAGCAAAGTGATGATGAAAATCAACCAAAGGAGAAGAACATGCAAATGCTCTGCTTTGTATTCGTTAGAAGTGTAACATTTTTTTTTGTTTCACTTTGCACTGATTGGATTTCAGGAATATCAGAAGTTTCATTGATGTGGGTCTGACCAGTTGGAATAAACACCCCCCCCCCCCCCCCCAAATTTCAATGAATATACTTAAATTAAGGATTTTATGGTTTCTTTTTTTTTTTTTTTTTATACTAGACTTGTTGTACTCTCTAATAACTGTTCCCCTCTTTAGAAAAATTTAGTCAACCAGAGGTTTGCAGGCAGGATTAAAAACGAGGGATCATATTCCTTCTGCTGAACAACAAAAATAGTAACAAGCATGGATGAGATTAACAAGCAATACAGGTCATTGTAGCTACAGGAGTAAATCTATCAAATCATCCTTTTTTAATATATATTTAAAGTGGAGATATTATGCTATTATGAAGGCAGATAACGATACTAACTGTGGCCAAAGTCAAACACCAAGTCAGACAGAAAGATAAACAAGGATTATTTTGAACTGTAAATCATACAAAGCTACTCTGCGAGAGTCCAGGAATACACACTTTGATCTGGAAATGCACATAATAGGACACCTTCAGAGGAGCAATTTGACATTTGGAGAAATACACACTTGTTAGAGTTGGACAAGAAGACTGACACACACTTAATATGAAGATTGGAAAAGGGTAAAACAAACTCACTCTAAAATGAACAAACAAGCAAAAAAAAGAAGCTTATATTACAACACTGAACAATCACGTGAAAACAAAATTGTAAATTAGTACTGGAAAATGTTTGTTGTTACCTGGTTAAAACAAAGAAAAGAAAGAAAAGATTAGCCACATTCCCTGCACACATTAGTGATTAATGTTTAAATACCTCTGGGCTAGCGGTTTTGTTTGGCTCCTTGCCTTTAACCATTGAAACGTTTCCAATGTTGGCTTCAAATCTGCTTGGACCAGAACAACATGGTGCAAAAATCTTTTATATATTACCACTATAATTTAATCTAAAGGGTAATATTTTGCCACCGGAGCACAACAAAGTTCCCCTCAGAGTTGTGGGTCTGACAGTGTTATCACCTTGGTAAAAATTGTCAAAATGTGATGTTGGAGGGTTTACTGCAGGGAAGAAAACGCTGTGATTTGAGTGGTCATCCTCTACTAACCTGGCAGCTCACATCGTTTTTCTTTTAGGTCATCGTGGTCTTGTGACATCACGGATGAATAAGCTTGAAATGGATGTCATTTCAAATAGACAGGATATTAGACGCTTTTCTCTCTCACTCACATAGAAGTGAACTCAAAAAATAAATAAATAAATAAACGTGGCAGCTGTTTGGGATGTATTACAAACGTCCAAAAACGAGCATTTAACCAGAATCAGTTCCAGAATAAATAAATGGTTCAAAACAGGCAGTTCACCTGAGGAGAAGTGCATCACTTAATATGATTCATAAGACCATCTAAGACTTGGTGATCGCTGATTGGTTGAGCCGTGATGGGGTGAGTCAACTTTTAAATGGTCCTTCCACACTCCAGGCTGGATGTTTGACACTAGCAGATAAGCTGTTTTCACACATGCGTTTCATTTCTAAACATTAACCTGCACGTGAGAAAGCACAAGACGTGCTCTGATATTAACTGCTTTTTAACCTCTCAGCTGCCCAGCACATACGATACTCAGTCGAGCCCACGTGAGAACAGTGAAGGTAATACGATTCACAGCAAGCAAGGAGGTGTCATGTTTTCTGCTTCCTGCAAACTTTCCTAAACCAGAGTTAGTATTTGTGGCAGTGAGAATGTGTCTGAAGCAGACCTCCCAAATCTCTCTAAAGCTGAAGAAAGAGGTGAAGCTGTTACAAGACAGAGACCTGAACAACGTGGCCAGGACTTCATTATTATTATTATTATTATTATTATTGTTCTTTAACCACTTGCATGGTCTGAGGGTACAAATGCCATAATATTAGTTATGGCATTAAATAAAATACTAATAAACTATGCTACACTAATGAAATGAAAAGAAAGTTAACATGTTACTGCCTGGTGATGACATTAACAAAGTCAGAGAGAGTGAACACAAAGAGGGCGTCATTCTCACCAAGAGGAGCTCAATAGCTCCGAGGATGTACATGGCTCCAGCGTACGTGGTCCCCAGGTAGAAACAGATTCCGACCGCTCCCCCAAACTCAGGGCCCAGTGAACGGGAGATCATGTAGTAGGAGCCTCCAGCTACACGAACAGCACAAAATCACTCTGAAGTACTCATTTAATGGGTAACTTTGTCTGTGAGAAGACTAAACGATGACATCTCATGCTGAACCATACATATATTTTTGTATCTGTTAATTAGTTTTGACATTAGCATGTCACCATGGTGAGTGCAGACATTTACTTCAATTTTGTCTCTTTTAACAAATAACATTTTACACAATCAAATAAAAGAAACTCGACAACAAAGAACAAGGGAGATGTTTAAAAAACTGTCCACTGTGTACACCAGTGAATATCCAGCACATTTCTTTAAAATTAAAAAACGATTTCCATACATTAATGATAGAAAATAGTTTTTTCTGTAATGCTTTTTTATTTTGGTAGACTGCTTTCTGACAGTTGTAATTTTTGCTGAATTTGCTAGAAAAGGTTTTCTTATTATTGCATCTTATCACACTGTTATACACAAATGCACAAGCAGTGTGCAAATAAATTAACTGAACATAAATAAATAGACCCTAATCAGCACTTTGGAGCAGCACAAGGGTTGGGACCGGTTATAACAGAGACAGTTATAATTGGCATACACTTCCACACTTCTCTACAAGCCTGTAATTTGCTCTGACCCCTGCTGCATGCACACCAACTGGTAAGACGCAGGCCATCATTACTATGTAAACTCGCTTATAAAATGTAGCTAGCCTGCATATGCACGTTCATGTGTCTGTGTACAGATACAAACTTGCCGATGCAGATCTCCATGACAAGCATTTGGCTGATGCTTTATTTTGTGTAAATAACGTTGCGTGACAAGGAGCTAAAGTGCACAAGATCCCAGACTAAAGCTTTTAATGTTTCTGGAGATATCAAGCTGCGCTGGGTGTACTGTGCCAAAAGCAATCAGCGAAAAGAGAAATTTAGAAGCGGACAGACTCAAACAGCGATGACTGTGTGGTGCCAGCGTCTGCTCACCCACCTGGCACTACTCCATTGGTAGCGATGGCACTCATAGAGATGGCAGTCAGCATGGTCTACACAGAGAAGGACAGAGGAGCAGGAAAAGAAGAAATTAGATCAAATTTGCAAATTACGCACACAAGTTTTTGATCTTTTCAACTCTGAAGAATACCATTTATTGTTTTCTTAAATTGTGAACTAAACCTCAATGAATAAGGTGTCGTGGCTATTTATATCACCAAAAATGAAATGAAACTGGTAAACTAAATCTAAGTAATAAAATAAAAACAAAACTAAGAGTCTGATTTAGCTCAATGCTCGCAACCACAATGCTATATGTGCAAATCAAGTTAGTTGGAAAAAAACACACCCTGAAACAGTAATTTTTATAATAATCAGCACTAAATTCAAAGGAGAGATCACACTAATTGGGATGTGGCGGGAACTTAGTCATAAATCTAAATGTCAGACATCTAAAATACATGACTTGATGTTAAAGCTTGAGCAGTTAATGTCAGTCAAAGTCATTGGAACTATTTCAGTTCAACACAGTGTACGATTATGTGAAACATTTTCAAACCCCCTTCAAGATATTTCAGCACCTCTGCTGCAATAGTGCATGTTGAAAAGTTAGTGGATAACCCTGATCCATCAAGTCATTAGTTTATCCTCTTGCTACCATGGATAGCTGAAAAAAATTGTAATGGAAGTCCATCTAACGGTTAATGATGCTTTTCTGTGGATACCAAAGACAGAGTAGGGTCTTTCCTGCATTGAAGAATTTTTAGCACATTCCTAGAGGCTTTCAGCAGAGCCGAAAGGAAATCAACAGCAATATTCTAATATTTTTTCTACTCCAGTTTTGTAATTGGAGATGTATTTATTCACGAAATACAGACATTTTGTTTATCAAATGACCAGAAACAAACAGGAAGAATGCACATATTTCTGTCAAATAAGGCAACAGAGACTTATTGGCCTTACTGTAAGTGGACCACTCATGCTTATGTGTATAATTAACTCCAAAGGCCATTTCTGAGCAGGAAGCCCCCAAAGAATTAGACTGCCTGACATTGCCATCACTAGAGCCACTGGCACTGCTAAAAATCGTTTACTGTTTTAATGTTCTGTCCTCACTTTCACATTTTATCAGATTCTTTTTAAGCAAACTTCAATTCTTTTATTTCCTCCAGGTAAAGTCCTTCATACCAGCGCCAAGCAATGAATTTTCCCAGCATAGAATTAAAGAACGGACAGGCTGCTCGTTGATTAGATAAATAATAACACCACAGGGCCTGTCAACAGCTGTCAGAGCACATTCAGACATCCAGCGACAACTCTTATGGAACTCTGTCGAGTTGAGATATGTAAGGGCACGGTAAAGCGAAGCTCACGGCTATCACAGTCGCCTGCAACACAAAGCGCGAGTCCCGACTGGCCTGCAGAGGACAAGAGGGAGAGATGTACGCAGAGAGTGGAAGAATGGTTCAGAAGAAATAAAAAATGACAACGTGAAAGCACTGAGAGTGACTGGGAAAGAGAGCGGGAGAGTGTGTTTGACAGTACAAAGACAGCATTAAGATTTCATTATTCTTTTAGTTGCTATTGTTGAATTTCTGAGTGTCTTTTCACATTGTCTGCACATGAAAGACAGAGGCAGACACAGAAAGAGAAACGCGAGGACGAAATGTGAGAACTGGCTGCCTAAAACATGTCTCACTTTCTCCTATTTTTTGGGGCTTTTCTATAAATTAGTTGTTCTAGTTTATTATGTTATTATTAGTTGAGTTTTGAATGTAAAGTTATATATATTATTGATTCAATCTGTGCTTGCATGCAGCATTAGTGCAATAGCAGTCTTTCCTGGGTAACATTTAAACTGTAATCACCTTCCTAAAATGTAAGGTAAAAAAGAACAACAGTAAATTCTGTTACTGACAAGAAAAGTGGTTAATAAATGCAACATTTTACAGAACAATTACTTATTATTATTTATTAATTTACCACAACAATCAGTGGTTGTTTCTTTTCAAAGTTTCTGTTTCAACTACACTGGAGTGAGGTTTTACAGCCACGGGAAACCATGCTGGTTATGTTTAACTGTTATTGTATCTGTCTCTGCAAAGACTTTAATGTGGTTAGTGTCACCTGAGGGCCCAGTGGACTGATGATCAGGAGTGAACAGTGAGTTGGGCTCTGTTTCTCACTCTAATCTGGTCATAATGAGGCCAGAAACCCTTCTCCCACCACAGCAGATAAGACAGTAATTGTTTAAGTGTTTTATCTGATGTGGGCAGCAGCCACTCAGAGGTAGTCAGTCGCATACCCAATCACTGAATCTCCATGCAGAAAAGCCAGCAATGCACTTGTCTGATTTGCACTGTTGGCGGTGCAGCCAAACAGGATTGATGTACAGTGCTTTAGTAATGCTTCGCTCTGAATTTTATGTATGTCAATAATATTAAAGGTAAGTTATACACTATATCCCCCCTGAACCTTTGACTTTGTCTTTAAAACACATGCTCTGTTTTATATTGATACATGATGTTCAATTACTATGAGTCTGGAAGGTGGTCTATATGTTTTAATTTCCAAGAAGTACTGTACTGTAATTTATACTCATAGCAGAATCTTATTTCTGCCATCTCATTCTGAAGATATATATCGTTAATTCTAGTCTGAAGCACAGCAAACAATACAGTTCTTTCAATTCAGTCTGAAGGAGTAGCTATGTAAGAGTTCTGACTATTTCCTGAGAAACAGAGGTTTAGATCCAGTTATTTATGCAAGTGCCAATTTAAGACTTTATCAAAGCTCTTTGTGTGAACCAGTGCTCATGGAGCGAAATATAATTAGAAAACTAAAGCTGACAAACTGAGCATGTTAGTGACAGCTGCGATTTCAGCTGGCAATATCAGTAGGTAACTGGCTTGAAATGAGAAGCCTGCTTTTGTCTGTGTGAAGTCACAACTCACTGTTTTGAAAATAACAAGAATTTGGAGTTGAAAATCTGACAGTATCAATATTGTTAGCCTCATCGTGCGTTCTATGAGAACAGAAGGCTTGACAGGCATGAGGAGTGGAAATGAATGAGGGCGATTAGGTCAAGCAACAAATTATTTGAGGTTTATCTGTGTTTCAGTGGAAACTGTATCGATATATGGATCGATTCTGCGTTGATTTTGTCTACAACCAGCTGCAGACAAGACAAAGTAGCAACTATCACTTTTCAAAACTCAAATTTTGTCTCCAGTTAGATGAATAATTTCACCTTCAATCTATGATTGATTGCTGATGTGCAATTTAATGTCATATGTTGTTTTGTTTGACTGAACCACCACAAGTGGCAACAGAAGAGCAGATGATTTTGTTGTTGTCACTGTTGTGAAATACCATTTTTATCACTTTTAGTTAAATGACCCTTTGGGCATCACTGCAGACAGGGTCACTAGCAGAAAAAGTCATGCATGAGAAACTGCCTGGCTTTCATCTCCAATGATCTCACCTGCAGACCCAAATGGACCACAACATAGGATCAAAAGCAGATACTGGAGATCTAATAACTAAATCTAACACAGATTCCTCTGTAGTTCAAGCACTTGATGACCAAATCATGTCTGTATTCGCAGAACATTTGAAGAGTGGCACTAAAAAAACCCAGCGATGTTCTGTTTTAGCAGGCAGGATGGGCAAAATCTTTCTTCCCACTGACCCAGAGCCTGTGGCCTGTTTTATTGTCCCACTTTCAGGCTGGTAACCTAAAACTGTGATGGTTTGAGAGTTTGCGTTAGTGAACATCCTCTGGTTTATAACTCTCTCTTTCTCCATGAATCCTGGAGTCAGTGCCTCCAAACTCACATGTACCCACAAGCCCTCTAGGCTTTAAGCATGCCAGTAGAAAGGCCAGATTAGACCTCCCCACCATCTGTCTCATCCACATGAGATACAACAGCACACAGCTTACATTTCGCACAAAGGAGATGTTTTCCTTCAAAATGTAATCGGAATGGTAGCAAGGCCTGAATAATTGCTAAGCCATCATGATTACAGATGAGCCCTAGGAATGTATTTGGTGAAAAAAGTCATTTTTAAGAAAAGCCTGCCAGCTGACACACTCCCCACTGATGACCCCAAAGGACACTTTTGGTCTGTTTCTTCCCAAAGCTACAGACAAATTCTGAATTGGTCTTTTTTTGACCTTACAGTTGAGCGGAAATTGGTTTCGACAGGACTGGAGCTTTTGCCTTGCCCTGAGAGCGTGCTTCATTATCATGCTTCATTACACAAATGCAGAATTGTTTTTTTGAGGTACAACTTCATCAGTTGACATACAAAAGCACAGAAGTTTCAGGGTGCTGCTCATCACTTGAAACCCCTGTGGATGGTATACTATGGAAGGCACCAATGTCAAATGACAGTGATTGAGGTGATTTTCACTTTCAGAGTGATGGTGGGAATGGAAACTATAAGTAAGAGGACGAGATGCTGCTGTGCTATGCTGCGAGACAAGAACAGACGTGGCAGAAAAAGGACAAAAATTGAATAATAGAATAAGAATGAGAGCAAGAGAGAGAATAGAATCAAAGGAAGAAGGAGGAGGAGAAAGGGAATAATGAGACAGAAACATGGAAAAAAGAAAAGGCTTGGAGAAATTGAAGAAGCGAAAGAGTAAAATATGAGGAGATGAGCGAGAAAGGCATCCTAAGCATTTAAATGAGTCACGACAGAGGGCATCCAACCCTTCCCCTCACAGCATTTGGATTCAAGACCTGGAAGTAATGAGGAAGACCAAATAACAGATGACTTTCCATCTAGAATATTAAAGCTCATTTTAATGTGGTAAGAGCCTGTATTCATTATCTGGGGTAAAAAGACTCATATACCAGTACGACGTACACACGTTTGAGCGTCCCTGTCTGCAGCAAAGCACTGATTTTTAAAATGGTGGCTTGCGTGTATAATTTCATGGTTAATGGTTTAATGTGTCAGAGCCGTTCCACATGGAGGCGCGTTCTTTATATAACGATTCCCTGAATGTTTGAGCACTGCGGCTCGTTAACGTTCCGCCAAGATGTGACAGAAAAATATTGGCGCGAGCGTTTGACAGCTGCAGATATGTGCAGCTGTGATTAAGCACCTGAAAAGTGCACTGTCAGTGACATCCCATGAAGTGAATAAAACATGGGGTCCTGCTGTATATTATTAAGCTCTACAACATGCGAGATTCCTTCGCACTTTGGCTCCTGTGGATTTCACTCAGGTGGGCATCGCTGCGTACACGTATGTACATGCACACACACACGCGCTCATTGCTGAGAGCCCCTGAAGGCCTCGGTGGTTATGTAAGGAGCTCAGGAGGAGAGAGGTGGGGGTTTCTCACACACCGTTCACGCTCGAGCTTATCGCCCCGGGGCTCTGCAATGAGCTCAGTGTGAGTGATAAAAAGTGTGTGTGTGTGTGTGATATTAAACAGTGAGACGAAATTATTGAGAGATGTTTTTCAGAGTTTATTCTAGTAAATGGACGTAAGGAACTTTTTAGCACTGATTCCTCTGTGTGTGTGTATGTGTGTGTTAAAGCATAAGAAATGAAGCATAGGAATTGCAAATGTGTTTGTGTGCTTGCACGACTTCCTGTCAAGCTGTGTCTGAACCAGCTTTGATCTCCAAGCCTTTTTTTTTCTCTCCTGCTATTTTTTCCACCATAAAACTGAGTGCTGTATTTTTTCATGCACCACACAAAATCTTTTTATCCCCTTTTTATTAATTATTTATATTTTTATGATGCTGATGGAAAAAAATAATAAGCTGATGAGATTCAGTATCTATATTTTAGAGGTAATTACTAAGATATCAGGCTCAAACATGGAATTACATATTATGTTCTATCAATATGCTGTTTCATTCAGTATGCCCTCTATACTGTCACACAGAAAAATGACGGGGCCGCAGCATGTGTCTGTGCAGGCAGTGTTTGGGATTTGAGGGGGTCGTTCTATAAATATACTCAGCTGGAGGAGAATCTAGGTTGCACAAACTCGCAGACAAACCAACATAAAGTCCATAACCCAAAATGCAAATCAGAGGAACGACACACAGCTCTTACATCTTATAGACCACAAAGTTTTAATTAAACTGTCATGTACAATAAAATTAGCAAGGCAATCCACTGAAAAGCCATACTCAGGCTGGATGCGCCTGTGTTGTCTGACAGAAAGCTCTCATGCAGGGCATTGTCAAGTTTTCAACAGAGACAGTAAATTAAGTCAACACCCTTCAGAATAGAGATGTTAAGCTTTTGAGTGAGGAGGCCAAGTATATGCTCTCTGACAATCAAATGCATCAAACACGATCATCTTGTAGAAGCCAGCCAGACCACTGACAGCAGCGACTTCGATCCTGTGGGAGAGTCTTATGTAATGCGAGTCTCAGGGCCACGGCAGGGTGTCAGTCCAAAGTCACTCTGACACATGACTCTGTGGCAGTGACATTAAAGGGAACCAGGGAGCATCACAGTGTGTCATGTTGTTCTTTTTTACAGACTGAACGTGTGGGGTCTGTGAAATACAAACAGATCATCGACAGAGAGGCAGTTTGCTCTTTATACAGCACAAAAGGAACCTGGTTATGTGATCTGCAACGTTACACTTCACTCAGACCCAGAATCATTACACAGGCTAAAATAAGATGATTAAAACCTCCTCTCTTGAAATTTCACTTTAACACTACTTTGCTGGATTTGGTGCAGGGTCAATGATACCATTCTGGCAAATAAAAATAGATACTACATCTCACAAACAGCGGCTTTCATTCATCTAATAAATGAAAGATCCCTAGTTCAGTCCCGGGAGGAGACACAAATCCTTTGGGGGTTGAGTCAGGAAGGGCATCTGCTGTAAAAATCTGCCAAAGCAAACATGCGGCGCTACCCGCTGTGGAGACCCCTTGTGAATAATGGAGCAGCCGAAAGTAGCTTCTTCTATGTCTCGAAAACAAGAAACTGCAAAACTCTAAACTATGAGTATTTTCAGAAAATTGAGCTTTTTGAAAAGAGTGATAACACAAAAAACCATAACTGCTTATTAAACCGATACAGAAGAAGAAGTTTTATTTCATACATCTCAAACCTCTGTGAATGTTCTTAGTATCAGGAACCTACGTATGTAATTCTCAGCACTATGGACTTGGCAAGACGTAAAAAACATTTTAGGATCCTCTATAATCTTGCTAACGCCTGTGTCCTCAAATATAAACCTGCCACCTTCAAGTGAACTGTCGTTGCTAAGAATATGGAAAGAATTTGGTATAAAAATAGGTTAACTAATATACTTAGATATAGTAAAAAGGAATACTATATGAAGCAATTAGATATAAATAGAAATAATATTAAAAGATTATGGGAAATACTGAACAGTGTTATAAAACGTGGGGCATTTGACACTATAGATCATCATATATTAATAAGAAAACTGGAACGTTACGGTGTCAGAGGGGTAGTTTTAGATTGGGTCCGGAGTTATTTAGGTGACAGGAAGCAGTTTGTGAAATTAAATGGTGGTTGCTCCTTATGTATGGACATTGCTTGTGGTGTACCCCAAGGGTCAGTTTTGGGTCCACAATTCTTCAACTTGTACATTAACGACATCTGTAAAGTGTCCAAAGTATTAAAAATGGTTCTCTTTGCTGACGATACAAACATTTTTTGCTCTGGTGATGATCTGCAGAATTTATTGGAGGATACAACTAATGAAATAAGTAAAGTGAAGTTCTGGCTTGATAAAAACAAATTATCATTAAATTTGAATAAATCTAAACTTATGTTATTTGGAAATAGTAGTTTAAATACAAATGCAAAGATTCAAATAAATGGTGTTGATATTGAAAGAGTCAGTGAAAATAATTTCTGGGGGTAATAATAGATGAAAAACTTAACTGGAGAGCTCACGTAAGATATATTCATTCCAAAGTATCACGTAGCATTGCAATACTAAACAAGGCAAAACAGGTATTCGACAGAACATCACTTCATATTCTATACTGTTCACTGGTTTCACCATACTTAAGCTATTGTGCAGAGGTCTGGGGCAATAACTATAAAACCACATTACATTCACTTTTTACTCTTCAAAAAAAAGCAATTCGAATCATCCACAATGCAGGTTATAGGGAACATACAAACTCACTATTTTTGCAGTCTGAAATATTGAAAATTGACGATATAGTGAAATTCCAAACAGCACAAATTCTATTCAAAGCAAAAAATAAAGAACTGCCAGGTAATATTCAGAGTATGTTTTTTTTGAAAGAAGGAAGTTATAATTTAAGGGGTTTTTGTAACTTCAAAACAGGAAGGTACGTACTACAAGAAAAAGCTTTTGTGTTTCTGTTCATGGAGTGAAACTGTGGAACAGTCTGAATATGGAATTAAAGCAATGTCCAAAGATAAAACAGTTCAAAAGTTCAAGAGTTATAAAAAGAGTTATAAAAATATGAACTATAAAGAAAGGGAAAATATTGAAATTAAGTGAATGTCTCTATTTAAAAAAAAATTCATGATGTTATAATATAGTATATAGTATATCAGAAATCTGTTCACTATTTTTATTACAAATTATATCAGTAAGGACGCTGACTAAATATTAACTGATAATTTATGGAAAAGGGGTGGGATTAAATAAGTGTTTACTTCTTCCCACTCCCTTTCAACATGTAAATTAATCAGAACGGTGGCTATATTGAAATGTATTGATTTTTGTATATTGTATATATGTATATAAATATTTAAAAAAAAATGTATAGTATTTTTCTCTCTCTTATTTTCTTGTCTAAATGTACCTGTATATTGTTTACATGTTTGAAATAAATTACCAAACAAAACAATCTTCAACACTCTGGTTTCCTTTAATGTAAGATTAGTTTAAAAACACTTGCCAGTTTGTCACTTTATTATTACTGCTGAATGCCACATTGTTAAGAGGGAAATGTCTGTGAACTATACTCCTATATAGATAATTGCAGTTATTCTTTGACCACACTGCTCCATTTAAGTAAGCTGTAACCTTAGACTTGCCGTTTAAAACCACGACTGGGTCAACTATCCATATTTCTGTAGATGTAACACATTAAAAATTCTTGGGGGTGGTACCTTACCAGAAAGTTTTCTATTGGACATAAACCAATACAATACATCGGTACAGAACTGTAGAGCAAAGAGGGTTGGGCTGTATTATATGTTTAGCAAAGAAATTGTGCTTAACTAAAACCAAGAAAGAATGTCAACATTTAAGCTGTTCAAACACATTACAGCAAAGCTGTTATCCTTAAAATAAGGGGGATATCTTTGTGAAAAATAAACAAAGATACATTGTGTGTATTGTAGGCTGACTCTGCTTACTAAAGAGACTGATTCTATTTAGAGACTGAACAACAGCTGTATGACCAATTTTACTGTGAAACTACCCCTGGCGAACTATTTTTGGATGAAATAAAAAAGAAAGCCGTTTCGGCTAATGCAGAGAAGTAATTACTTGCAATTCAAAGTATGGCACCACATTAATGGAAAACTACTGCTCACTAATCAAAACACAGAAATTACTGAACCATTATAAACATATTTATATCCTCTGTTTCTCCAACCATATTCTGTGCAAGGTCCTTAATCTTTGCTGTTCTCACCAGAGCCAATAATGGTGATAACAATCTTACACTGCTGAACAATAAATTCTGCTACATCTGCTACCTTCCACTCTACAATATGCTACGCTCCACGAATGCTGCACTTTATAAAACGTGTGAAATTCTGAATTTTCACTATGAACCTGGGCTAAACTTTACAAGAATGTACAACACTCACTGTGGTACAGCACATGAAAACGATGATGAAAGTCCCAATGACACCTCCGATTCCCACCAACCAGGTCATCCTGAGGAACAGGATGACTCCGAAGATGTTTTGGATGCACGGCAAATAAACGCCCATCAGTGTGCCGAGCTGGGGAGCCTGAAAGAAGAGAGGGGTGAGAAGAAAGAGACACCTGAGCATTATTCATGCACAGTTACAGTTTAAGTTTCTCCAAGTACTTAATCTAGATTGTATAACGTTAAAATTCAGATAGCTGTCAGACTCCAGATGTAAATGCTTAGCTTGTCTCTCGCTATAAGCGTTCCACACCAGATGCGCAGCACCCACTGAATGACTCCTGCTGCATTTTGGCAGATATATTAATCAATAAAAGTCAACACATCAGCCATGCATGCTGGGAAGCACAGTTTGCAGTATGTGTTATGTGCCTATTTTTTTTTTTACACGTGCAAAGACCCAAAACAATATAGCAAAACACTGAACCGATGGTCACATTGCCACTAAGGAAAAAGGCACATAGGACTTCACAGATGATTACTTTCAAGGGCCCAATTTGTGATTTTAAAAAGGCCACTTTGGCTTGAATTCGCTGTTGTTGCCACATTAGCGGAGTGATTTACTGCAAACACACGCTTTTGATTATAGGCTCTTTTTTCTTGTTAGTGTAGTTTAACATATATTTAAAATTAGAATCATTTGGGTTATTTTTTATTTTAAGGATAGCTGTAAGAAGACATAATGTAAACTGGAGTTAAAGAGTGTGAAAGGCTTACAAATTCTATGCCAAAATATACTTTTCAGTCCTCTTGCTTAAATATATGTCTCTCCTACATTCCTGCTTCCAAATCCTCTGCTGACTACAAAAACAGTTTAAGCCCAGGAAATAAAGAAAACTTTGAGATCAGAAAGCAGCCATGTGACCAATCTGTTCAATGAATGCATGAAATATTACTGTATTTCTTTACAGGCTGGGTGTTTGTGTGTCTTGGTGCTGCAGTGCAGTCCCTGGTGTGGATCAGTTGACAAAGACAGCTGCTCTGTACTGCTCTGTGCTCAAGGCTGATCTATTGAAGGCAATTACTGACGCTCGGAGAATCACGACATATTTTGTTGCACTTCTTATTTATTAATAGAAGGATTCTCTTGCCGAAGGTTTTTGGATGCACTTGATGTGAATGCGTTTGCATGAATTTGTTAATGAACAGTATATGAGTGTTTCCAGTGTGGGTCTGTACCGTCATGATGGCATTTATTAAATCTGAAGGACACAGCAGCTAACCCTGTACATAATAGAGAAATATTAATTTCCTGCTCGAGGACAGCTTGGCCAATGACAGGTAATTATTCTAGTATCCAGCCATGACCCATTTTACCAAGCGACCTTCACTGTCACATCATTAAATCACAGATACATGAACGAAGCTTCTTTGCTGCATGTTTGCACTTAAATGCAGCTTAAAATTGTGAATAAAGGATTGATTAGCTGTAGATTGAGTTAGTAAAGATGCTAATACACAGAAAGGTTACAAAAATGTTTCAAGTATTAAAAACAAAACAGCAGCTGGGTGATAAAAATTTATCTCAAATGGGAAATTACAGCTAAACTGGGAACATTACGTCTATATAATTATACACACAGTGTTTACTGAGCTTTACTCGTACAACCAAAGACTTTCGTTAGGATAGGAAGTACTGAATCATAGATAGCTTAATTTGGCCTAACTTTATCCCCATCGTCAGCAGTAACTGCCCTTGAAGTGACAGTACAAGGGTCTTTAGGTTGCTAATTGTTCACACCTGACAAGGTGTGGATAAAGACATGCCTGGGTTGGCTCATTATCACCTCCCTGCTGTGTTATCTTAAGTTTTATCCCTTGATTTTTAACGCTGGATATCTAGTAATTTAATTATTTTTCCTAATAAATCACCACGTCACCCAAAAATGTATCTTGTTGCTCACAAGCTTTGTGGGTTGTAAAACAAAATGAACTTCAGCAGGCAACGTGCTTACAGACTTATGGCTTTGATACAACATAAGGACATAAAAATCAAAGAAGCTTATAATTAAAACAAAACAAATGATTATATTATACCCAAGTACCTGATAACTTGAATGAAATTACAATATTGTGCCCATAATACTAATGTGACAATTCTGTAAATAATGGCCTGTTTTGGGTAATTTGGTACAGATACAGATTTGGAAATATTATCATAGGAGATGTCTTAGTCACAATGATAATAAGGTGAAACTCTAACATTGCGAAACCCCAACGTTCACAATTTAGGACCTTGCATCTGATGACAATAGGAGACCTAAATATGTGTTTATGTGTAGAAGTTCTTTTAAAATGTATGAGATTCTCTAGGACAAAAAATAAATTGTGCTGGTGATTCAGCAGCATTTTGTTACCAAAAATCATGTTGACAAATCTTTCTCGGGTACTCAGCATGAACAGTTACATGTTTCATTAAAGCTGAGATATTAACTTTTCCTTTTTTACTCCATAATCTACAGTTACTGTTGTGGATGATCATAGCAACACAGCCAAAATTTCAATAACATGTAATCCATGTGAAAAAGCTCAAGCTTTAGACTGCTCCTACTCTTGGCCCTGTATGATATCAGTGAAAGCAGATATCCTTAATACTGTCATCACATGCAGACTGGTTATGAACACAGGTCCACCCACCTGCTGTTCAAACCTTCTGTTTTATAGTGGCAATCAGAATAAAGTTGGCATAAGGGGAGGGGGAACAGACCTAAAACGTCTTATTGCAGACATTTGATAAACAGGAGGGCAGTACCGAGGCACAGCAAAATATTATGGCTGAAATTGTGGAGCTAAAAATGAGCATAATAAGTCATTATTTCAACACTCTAATGAAAATCTGGTTTTGCCGATTTATTGAACTATAGCTAATAGCTTACTGCAGGGGAATCAGTAAGAGCCACGCGCAAAAAGGTTACAGTATGTCTGGGCTAATTTGGAAACAGTGTCACACAGTTACGTGAGCAGGGAGCTCTTAGCTTTTGCTTTTTCACATAAAAGCGTTTCTTCCATGATTACGTATTTTAAACTCTCAAGTTCAGCGTTGGTTTCAAAATGTATGATGAAATAATGATGTGCTCTGGGGAGAACCTTAAGTGGTTCGTGGTTATCAGTCATGGCCTCTAATATATTTCTTCAACAAGGGTTATTAAATTTGCTGTAGCAAATGGACACTACACAAGATGGAGAACTTAAAACCACGAGGCCCACACGGGGAAGTGACAGCAGATGCTGAATTCATAATCCAGACTTTTAATCAAATCATCCTGACAAGTGGCTGACATCAAATGAATAATGTTGTGTCTGATGCTAGAGTATGTGATTTGTTTGGAGAGGCCTGCTTTCCAGCATTAATAATGTATTGTTTGCAGAGAGGAGCAGAATGAGAGAGGCAGAGCTGGAGAGACACGAGGCAGAGCAAGTCCAAGCAGGTCTTACAAATATAATTATCTTCTAATTTCCTTTAGATAAACAACAGAGCAAGTGCTCACACTCGGAAATGCAATTAGCAAGGTTATCACTTTGGAAGCCCCTGATTACCTCACCAGAAGCACTCAGTTTCTCATATCATATCATATCTCAGTATCTGATTATATATACCTTACCTGTCAATGGACAAAACTGGTCATATGCTACATGACAGGTATTGATCCATTCTACAAACTGACCAGACCCCATGTTCCTGAACAAGCCTGATGGGCTGGTGCCCCACTCTGCCACCCCCAGGGCCCAACAGATCTACTGAGTTCCCACTGTGAGACACCACAGAGAAGTCAGGACATGAATGGAACCCACACAGTATTAAGAATAGGCTGATAATGCTGCAACGGATTAGTGTTTGCTCCCTCATGATATTTAACTTTTTTAAGTTTCTAGCTGACATAACTTGACATAATACACCATTCAAAACAACAAGTGTGATACAAAACAATGAACCAGCCATGCAACCGATGAGTGTTTTGACTTCCACCAACTGAGAGAGCTGTAAAAGAATGACAAGTGGGTAAACTTGTAAAACATTTGTGTTTTTGCATGCTAGCAGCTTTATATTCTGTATTTTAAAGACTGGATAACCATTAGAAGACAAAAAAAAATGCAACTGATTCCAGCATAAGTCAATCTTCCATTGGTTCACCACATAGCCTAGCACTGTATGTGATTCCTAATGTTTTCTTTGCTTTTGATTACAAATTTCTATTTGGCTAACACAACTGAATTATCATCAGCGGCAATTTTAATCAGAAATATTCGTCAATTATTTCTTTTGTTTTTGGGCATTTGCTCACACAAGCCTCTTCAAGATGTCCTTGGAAACTCAATGTTTTTAATTTTTTTTTGCAGCTGCAGGATTAGATGTTATATTGATTATTAATCAACAAAAAGAGTAGTAGATGAAGAGATTATAAAAATAATCATTAGTTCCCCTCCGGTTTTCTTGTTCTATTATTTGCAAGATTAACAAAGTAAATCTAAACTGCACTGTTGTTAATCCGACACTTCAGTTTTTCCATAAGGTGTTTGTTATATTTTCCCTGTGTGTGTACACTCTGTCTTTAATATGGCTGACATGTAATCTACAGCTTCACCTCTCGCACAACTTAATCTTCGCAGCGGGGAACCTCTCAACTTTCAGGCTCGCTGTGCTTTAATCAAAGATCCACATCTTGGGCTCCGCAGGTTGCTCGAGGGAGCAGCTGAGAACAAACCCCATTCATCTCTTTCATATCTCCCACTATATGATTATTATTAACGGCACACTTTGTCAGTTGTCTAGGGTATGTAAATAAGATTGCTACTCACTGTGCCCTTCAGTGTGTGGCAGAGAGCATTTCTCATCATCTGCATGTCAGCGTAGACAAACCCAGTGTAAACCTTGAAAGGACTCATATTTGTAAAACTACATATATATTATCTAAGAGGTGGTTTTACTTCTAGTGTATATCTCTGGTCTGTGTGCACCTGATATATGTTATGTTGCTCGTCAGAAAGACAGCACAGAATCACTGTACTCTGCTTTAAGGTTCAGTTTTTATTTAATGAAAAAAACAGACAAACAGTAGGAGTAGTATTAAAGTCAAACAGAGAAATAAATTTTAATTCATAGAACTAAAATCCAAGAAACTCAAAATAAAAACACACATTTAGGATAATTAAGACACAATTTCACTTCTCCTCAGGTCTTCTTATAACTTTTCAGTTCTCTTCTTTCTCACCCCAGCAGCAATCCTGTAATTAAAAACACTGCCTTTCCCCTGGCAGGTCCTTCAGGGACTTGGTGTGTAATATACATTAGCACTTAGGTGCTGCAGGCAGAAAGGCACCCCTGCCATCAGCACTTTGTTGTTTGACTCAAAATTGCTGCCACTGCACAAAGTGGGCTGAGGTTAGTTTGTAACAACAGGTATGTTATTAAAGGAAAGCCTGTGTGCGCTTACATATCGCAGACAAAACACCTTCAGGAAGCTGGAGCTTTGTAATTCCTTTCAAGGTGGGTGAATCTAATAACAACAAGAATTTCCTCGCTGCTCATCTCTTTTCCTGGGGTGGCTGAGAAGTAGAGCAGGTTATCTACTAAACAGAAGGTTGGTGGTTCAATCCCTGGCTGCTTTGGTGTGGTGCCAAAGTATCCTTGGGCAAGATGCTGAACCTTGACTTGCTCCTGATACATTCATCAGAGTGTGAATGTGTCAATGTTAGATAGAAAGCACTTAGACTTGTATAAATGTGTGTGTGAATGTTGTATAAAGCGCTTTGAGGGCTCAAGCAGAGCAGAAAAGTGCTATATAAGAAATAAGAACCAGTCCATTTACCAGTAATGTTAACCCTTCAAAACCTGAACCATGAAATAACTGCCAGAAATCTTTAATGTTTTGATGATGGAGTGTTTGTTGAACTTTTAGACAAAATATACAAAAATATATCAAATTTTAATCTCCATATACGAGTTTGAATTTGTATCACATTTGCTACATAAGCCATATTTTTGCAATTCAGTCATTAAAAATGTGTCATGCAATTTATGTCATTTTTTGAGCGTAAAAAGAAGTCACGCTGATGATGTAGAAGTCTCAAAAACTCGTTAACAACTGCTTTGTGTTAAATACACACACGCTGGGCTCTTCATCACACGGACAGATCATTTGCAGTATTCACTCACTGGAAACTGTTAAAGAGTTGTATAATATCAGCTTCCTACAGGGGTTGATTATTATCAAATACAGATAAGGAAAAAGAGTATGTCTTTTTGAATTGAAATAGCAGAGGTTAGATTGTGGAATCTGAAAAAGATAACATCTTGAATAGAATAGTTTGTCAGAAAGGCTTACAGAGAAGTGAGAAAATTCAGTATAATATTTGTCCTTTAATGCGTTTCATACACAACTGTAGACTTAGAGGAAGGCAGGTTGAAAGCACGACTGATAATGCAGATTATAATAATCTGCGCTAAAAGGTGTGTAAATACAATTGAGTATTACAACAGCAACAAGGTGTTTATGCCCTACCACAATCCACAGAAGCACAACAAAACCAAAGTTGGCAGTAACTCTCTCCAGACTGCAAAATGTCATTTTCCCCGCCTGTTCTCCCACACAATGGAGAACCACAATCAAGCAGACCTTCAGTGTTGGACTGCTGCATGAGTGTCTGTGGTACCTAATGGCTGAGTGATAAATTATAATCCAGCTTTGACAATAGGGAGGCTTTGGAAAAAAAAACTGTCTGTCTGCTAGAAATCCTGATTGTTATATAAGATGTACAGACACAGAAAACAGATACTGGATTGGGGGTGTGGGGGCCTAAACAGAGTCCTAAACAAGATAAAACACTTCTACGGATTTGTTAAACAGCCAGCAACAAAACAGAAATGGGGTAAATTAATGAATGCTTGTAATGACTTTATATTGAAAACCAGCCTAAAACAGATTGAATGCTTGTACATGCGTTGAATCAATGACCCTCTTGGGAGAAAAGTCAGGGCATTTACTGAAAGTACTGCTTTTCAATTTTCATTCAGTTGGTGTTTCATTACTTCATTTTGTGGATGGGGAATGCAAGTCTGACCAGCATCTGCCCTGATAAATGCACATGCTCACATATACACAGGAGTGTCTGCTTAATGGGCCACAAGCCAGCAGTGTGATTTCCCTGGAGAATGAGCCACCAAGAGCAAAGGGAACACGGACTGCTGCAGAGCCACAGGTAGGGCCAGCGAGGCACCACTGAAAGAGGAAGAAACAGCTGCCCACCGATCCCCTGGGAAGTGCAGTCAACGCACCACATGGATGGCTCAGGTGTGCTAGATGCACAACAGGACCTTTCAATACATCTGCTGTGGCACCTACTTCAGATTCACTGCCTCCTGCTGCCCTACCACTTAGCACAAGTCTATCACCAGACTGCATCTCGGTCTCTGGCCATCTTTTTTAGCTTCATATCCATCACAAGCATTTTTCTCACATAGCTATACACCAACTATGCACCATTTTGTAGATTTATAAAAAAGAAAGACTTCTCACAGCCAGAAAAATGCTGTTCTTAATTTAAAGACCATCTTAACTCCAAACAAGAAAATATTCACATTTGTCCATAAACCATGAGAAACTGATTCTTTCAAAATCTGTGCAGGGCAGAAAAGGAAGATTTTCCTTTAAAAAAAAAAAAAGCATTAACTGGATCTCTGGTACCTCCTCTTTGCCTCAGCTCCTGCTCTGTGTCCTAAAAAGAGCAGATGCTCTTTGTAGGCCAGGTCAATAGATTGTGTGAATGAAATGTATACTAAAGTAGGTTTCCTTAGCCTTAAAGTGGTTTTAGTTGCCTTGAAGTAGAGCAGACATGTGATTCCACTTGATTTTCTTCTACCTATACTATCATAATGATAAGTTTTCATATTAACCAAAACAAAATGCTGTTCTCCCAAAACTCCTTCTTTTTATTTTTTCTACTTTTTGATCTGTAGTATGTCACAACCAGAGAATATCCTTAATATGGTCATCTTGGGTGCATAGCTCTGGCTGTGAGCACAGAATTATTACCTGCTCACATAGTGTTCAAAACCTTCAGTTTGAGAAAGCCAGCCAATGAGAGGAAGACGTAAGACAGGAGGAAGGGACTCGAAACAGCTTATTCAGACAGCTGATGGACATGTATTTTTTTAGATAACATAAATCTTCCTTTAAAACTGCATTTAATTTGTTATATGCTACATACATCCATATCCCCCCTCCTTCCTTTTCCTATGTTACTCACATAGTTTTAGTTCAACCTTCCTTTGAACATCTCTTACCCTGCTGAGGCTAGCAGTTCTATGTTGAATTTGGGGAAGTGCAGATTTAAAAAGGGAAGGTGAAAACAATTCCAAATCCCTGGATAGCCCGAAGGGAAAGAAAATGAAAGAGAAAGAGGGCAGAGAAGTATGAGGAGATGGAGTACACACTACTTCTGACTGAGTTGAGAGGAAGGGAAACATCCAGGCCTTCACAGTCTAGGACAACCTGCCAAGCTGCTTAGGCTGACAAAACCAGCGACATCTTTTAAATCACTTCTTACAGGAATTTGTTATGCTTACAAGCAGGACCAATATGTACTGCATGTACAAATGTCTGGATTTTCTTTTAAATGTCTGGTTGGTGTTGCACCTGTTTGTGGAGAACTGCTGATAGAAATGTACCGATGTTACTGTGGAATCATATAATTGAATGCAAGAGTGTGAAATTGTTTCCACTTCCTGCAGCAAATCAGTGGTATCAGTGCACATAATTATTTCATGATTAATTTGTCACTTTGATAATACATTAAAGTACCGCATTGTGTGTAACATATGGGTGGTTTCTCTACCTGATTTGGTATAATTCAGGAGAGAGAAGAGGAGACGAAAGAACAAGTAAGGACAGATAAAAGGGGGTGGATAAGAGGAGGGGGATCCGCACAACTGTTTCATTATTTTCATTACCGGCAGAGACCGAGGCGTGAAGTGAAGCGAGAGAGGTCAGGGGAGGTGGGGGGAGAGGGGGGTAACAACAGAGAGGGAGGCAGACTGGGAGCTTGTAACGCAATCTGCACGCTCTGCTGGCCAAACCGGAGCTGATAGGGCAAATGTGTTTCTGCTCAGGTGTGCTGAATTATTAAACAGACAGCAAGAGGAGAGACCAGCGAGCATCAGTCTTCCTGACCGGCTGTGGATGAACCAGTCACTCTGCGGTCAGCTGGGTTTCTGTCTATGTGTGTGTGCGTCTGTATGTGCGAAAGTGTTTTTAAAAAAATAATAAAAACATTGAACACTGTAGCAAAATATCCTCTGTGGAAATCAAGACGCACCACCTCTAAATAGCATCTACATGTGTTACTAGAATATTCTAGGTTCCACCACAAAGCCTCATGTGTTACAGCCAGCTGTGAAACCGCTGTTTACGCGCACTCCCAGATTTAAGGCTGACAGACTCCTTTTCCACTAATGCACATGTACTGCTGCTCCCTTGTGTTTACAAATTAAGATCAAGAGTGACATGCCAGAAACAGACACGTGAGGTGAAAATGCACTCTAAGCTACTATGTGGTAGATACAAATGAGCACAATAATCAAGAGAACTTAAGCAATGACATTTTAGATGAGAAGATGGATCATTTTTCTCCTAATTCTTTCAGTCAAATCATTAATTTTGTGCAAATTTGATGTAAATGACATTTATCTTGGGAAAGATTTAACATCTTGAAATTATATCTTTATTTCCTCTTTTATCAGTGTTGCAGAGCTGGAACAATTAGGCAATTAATCCATGAGCTCACTGGCAGAAAAATAATTGGCAAAATATACTGAAATTGATTTAATTTTTCAGTCATTTGATGATGACAGATGCTAAATTTTGCTGCTCTTTTTCATACTGAACGTATCCAGTTTGGGGACTTTTTGCTACACAAAACATGTCATTTAAAGATGTGAATTTTAACACGTTTTTGATATTTCATGTAAAATAAATAATAATCTGAAATTTCACAGATACTGGGCTAATAGGCTCAGAAGAACAAAAACATCTACTGAGCCTATTAGCCTGGTATCTGTGAAATTTCTATTTCTCCCCACTGTGAACACGTGCATGCTGCTCTAACATGAATTCACATTAATCACGATACATTCTTCAGAAAGCAGCTGATGGGAACGCTGATCTCATGCCAGTCTAATGAGAAAGGGAGGTTGGGAGGGGTGAGGTCAGAGCTGAGAGCAAGGATCATAAAACACCCAGAAGGGAAACATTTATGTAAGGGGAACATTACACTCTAAAAAGCAGAGTACATATGGACAAGTGTTCCTTCTTGGCAAGTGTAGTCGTTTGGAAAATGACATGAATAAAAGAGGTTCATATGTTTGCATTGTGTTTACTGTTGTGCATACAAAAAGCACAATTAAGAAAATACCGCTGGATATGTTATCTTTATTTTTGTTTGCTTGTTGTTGTTGTTTTGAGAAACAGAATATAAAAATACTGAAAACTAACTAAATCTATACATTAACAACTAGAAACACTACAAGCTGCATGCCTAAAGACTGATTAGCAACCTCCAGCAACCACCCACCAACCACTTGGGGAATATATATTTTTCCTTTTTGATCTGTGGTTGCTACCCAGTCTCTAGATCTGTGTGATTGAGCCCTAAGTTAGTCACTAATTCAACCCACACGTAAAATAAACACCAAGGATTAAAGTGTTCATGTTCAGATAACTTCCCAGACACATTATTTTTCACGCTATTCTGCAGCAAGAGTATATTAAATGTTATATTTAGATGATTTGGGGATACGGTAAAGAGACTGAAATTCACACCCAAACTAAGCTGTAACATTTTAACATTTACAGAGGAGAAAATGTGGTATTTGATTATTATATATTAAACCAGAACCCAGTATTTTAGCAAAGCTTTATCAAATGTTAATAATCGAATGCCTAAAGTGAGATATTGCCAATATACAAAAAAAAAACAAAAACAAGCCTTGCCTTCTTGTACAAGTTTTCTCAGTTGCTTTGGAAGATATCGAAAATGATTCTTAACATTTACAAAAACATAAAAGCAGCTTTTCAAATAAGATTTTGTTCTCTAAACAATCAGAACTAACAGCTGCATACAATGGATTGTCTGCGAAAGCCTGTAACAAGACAAGTTGTGACAAATTCTTACGCCACTGTTTACAAATACAAAAGTCAAACAGCTTAGTGATGTTAATAAAACTGCATACTCTACTGTGAAATGCTTTCTGATGTAAACAACCTCTTTGATGACAATGATTAAAAATGCACTAGGCTGCTCTTTTTTCCTGTCTGGCATAGAACAATTTAAACAGTGCAGACTTTCAGATTACTGCATGTGGGGCATCGACTGCAACAGTTCTGCTGGAGAATCACAAATCACCTTTGTAGTTTTACTGGTTCTACTGTAACTGGTTGACATCTTTGTGACACATTAAAAAAATGATATATATCACAGCAGATGCCTGCAGAGGCTTGATGAGATATCACCAGATTCTCCATGTGCTGCGGTGCAAAGGTATCTGTTGCTACTGTAAGCTGGTGGGAATCTGGAACTTGAAAATCAGGTTGTAACACTAACAGTTTACCATTTATAATGAATAAATTAATTAATGTGAATTAACTTTAGTTACCGGTAATAGATATATATTGCTAAGCTCTGCAAAATTACATAATCAATAATTGTTGAGTTTATAATTGATAGTGTCAAACATTTTTATAACATTATGCAACATTATGGTCAAATTGAAAATTATGGTAATTAAATAAGAACACAGACCAAGGTTTGCTCTAGGGCAGGCATAATACACACTGTGACTCACAAGTGACTAGTGTATGAATATATACTGTCATTTTGGTTTCCCAGTCACATCTACACTGGTATCTGATTTTAAAGCACAAACATGCTGAGGGTGAAAATCCTTAGCTTGAGTCTTCAGAAAACAACCATCTTTTACATTCATCTGGTTATGATTTGCCATTTAAAGTTGTAACTAACAGGTGTTTACATTTCAATAATATTCCTGGTTTTCCCCCTTTGTGCTTGTATCCAGAGCTGTAAAACAATATTGAATTGCTTTTTGTATTTCCAAATGAGAAGTCGAACAAAATATGTAGGAAATTCTTGACAAATTATGAAAACCCAATGAACCATTTCACATGGTCAAAATAGCTTTTGATCAAAAGAACACACATAATTGATAATATAGGAATCAGCAGCCTTAACTTAAAACCTGCTTTTATGATGTGACTGGATGATTTGGAAGGTGTTGAAATTCAATTCTGATCTGAGAAATGCACCAGAGGGACTGCAAAAAACTGTAAATGGGTAAAGTCAGAGAAGATTAGCTTTGACTGGTTTCCATCTTAACCTTTGTGACCTCCAGCCTGATCCCTCATGTCACACACCATCCAAATCTCTAATCTTGGTTTTCACACTGAACAAAAAGGCTACCGCTTCTGTCTCTCTCTTCCACAACTCACTCTCATCCTAACTTGGGGGACTGATGATAAAGGAGACAGAGGGAGTGGTAGGTGGAGTGAAGCGAGAAATGGAGAGGGAAGGTGATTTTTTTGGGAGGGTTGAGTCCGCTGTGTGAGCGATAAAGCGCCACAGGCTGCCTTAATGAAAAGCCTCTCACAGCGATGGGGAGATTGCCTGTGGAATGGGCTACTGATTGGAGGACCAGCAGCTTGGTGTAGCATGGAGACTAATTCAAGTATTGAAGGAGTTCGGATGACGGGGGGAGATTAGTGCTATACCATAGTGATATCTGAGCCAAAGACAGCTGGACAAATATACCTTACATTTCAAACAACTGGGAAAGTTGGGTCAAAGTGGCAATACCTCACTGTCAACTAGTTCAAGAGTGACGGCATGTTAGGCTCGTGTACATGGTTGTTGTCCTTAGCTGCTCCCAACAGGATAAGCGAAACCAGTAAGAGGCATAGTTACATCTGTTTTCAGAAACATTGCCCCATTGATATTGATAGTAAACAGATCTGTTGGGTGTTTTTCATGAGCAGACAGCAGTCCCAGTGAAAACTGTCCACAATGAGGTCTGTGGCTTATCTCAATACACTCTGAAATTGTGTTTGGAAGTAAAGGCTGCTGTTGATGTCTAAATGTGATTTAAACTGTAAAAAAGCTGAAGGCAGAAGCCTCAAATCTCATAACTAAATAAAATACAATTGCCTGCATGGTAGGATAACACTTGAAGAAAACTGTTATATCATAATGTTTTTACTCATATGGGTTAAATTATCATCATCATGGAATATAAAAACCTGTTTCCAATTTCATTGTGTAACTGTAAACATGAATAAATGCTGATCTTTACTTGATGCCATGCTTACCATGTTTACCACATGAGTTTAGTTAGCATGTTAAAATAGGTTACTAACACTAAACAAAAAGTGCAAGCGGGGCTGCTGGGAACGTTCTGAAGGTTTTTCGGCACTGAATAAATAGAATACTGTACACATGTAACTTCTGTCGGTGCTGTGCTTTTTTGGAAATCGAATTTCCCAGAGGAACCCACCCGAGGGATTAATAAAGTTCTATCTAATCTAATCTAATCTAATCTAATTTAAGTTTAATGGAGCTGGATAAAAAGTTAAAATGTAAAAAAGGCAAGAAAACTTTAAAGGGACATAAATGGATGCCACAAATATGATGGTGAAGACACTGAGCTCAAAACATGAGGAAATGATTTGTTCTCCAACCAGTTGGGGAGTGGTTGCTGGCTATCTCTAGACAAAATTTGAATTCAAAAATAAAAGTTGTGCATTTTGAAACATGTTTGCTGCAGATTAATAATACATCTTTTGCTTCTGTGTTCTCTGTTTCACTACAAGTCGGTGAGCAGCTGGGAAGCGTCTATAGACAAATCAGCATTTTCCATGCAAATGATGCGTGACTGTAGTAATGTGCTAATGAGCCAAAGAATTACAATGAGGTTTTTAGTGTAGCACTGTATACTTCTTTACGACCAATTTCACCCAGCAACTTCCAGCAATCACTCACCAACCAGTCAGGGAATACACATTTTTCACAGGTGACCAGTGGTTGCTAGGGGTCACCGATTGGTAAGACAGTAACTATTTCAATCTGGTGTCAGATTTCTGAACACAAGCATGAATAAAGAAACAGATGTATTACTCTTCTTAGACTTATCCCTGCCGTTGATTTAAACTCTTTTCCCCAGATCTGCTCTATACCTAGATGCTGGAATCATCTGGAGCCACAGCAGGAAAAGTACATACTGAATTGGATATAATAGGTGAACTGGCATCTCATGTCATCATCACTGATCTTTCTCAAGGTTAAAAAGAAAAAAAAAATACCTGAGTGACAGAGAAACAGGACAGGAAGGAAGACAAGAAGTGGATAGAAGCAAATATATAAGGGTAGGGAGAGATAGGCTGATTGGACACACGAGAAGACAGACAGTGTCAAAGGTCATTGAAAAGCTGTCAAACTGTCACTGCTGTAGCGTCTCACTTTTTAAATGTGTGTTTTATCTCATGTGGGTTAACTCTGAAGTCAGAAACTTTCAAAAGTTGGTGTGAAATATCTTAACACGTGTCACTTTCCATCAGTCTGTTGTCCTAATTTGGCATGAGCTCCTTCACAAATTATCATTTGTCATTGAGTTTCAGCTTTGCTTGTCACTGCATACCTAACACCATAATTTCCCACAGGATTAATAATGCAGCAGTCTGTCCATCAAGTGCTGAGAAAAAGCCAGAAAAGTAAACCACTTCCTGCTGGCATCTCGACACCAACGGCAGAAAATATCATGGGATGATATGGAAGGAACTCATTAGTGAGTGGCATTTAAGCTGCAAACCCATAACATGAACCGGGGATTTATAATATCAACAGAAAATGATTGGCAAGTCCTAAACTGGTGGAGATATTCAGGCTCTCCAGTGACCGTGTTAACAAAACAATTTAAAACTGTGCTGTTGGGGAAACATTATTTGATCTTATGTAAATTGCAGCTCTATATTTGGTAACACTTAATGACCATCCACTGGCAACAGGAACATGGTCCTTTCTGGTTGAACGAGTTTTTCAACCAGGAAGAGCCATAAATAATTCTACTGCTGCAAATGTAAATCCACAGGCAAAAGATTTATCTGTGCACATTGCATCATACTGAGTGGGGAGTTAAGTCAGTGGAAGTTAATTTTAGTAATTTGTTTAAGAAGAAATAATTTTTCATAACCAAAAACCTGGCCCATTTTTTGAAGACAGCTTACACTATCATTTCAACATTAGTTTTTATACTGCAGCCAGTAAGATCATTACTCTGCATTGGAGTACACTGTTATTGCTGTAACATTTAACTAATAAGATGCAGCACACAAATATATCTGAACATTTATGTTCTTTTAAGCATTTTAAATATATTCTTTATAGTCTTTAAAGAACAGATAAACACATCAGGAGTTATAAACATTACTATGCACTAGTCAGCACATTCACATTACATCCAGCTTTTTCCAGATAAAGCACTTTTAATGGAGCAGCTCAGTATAACACAGTCGATTTGAATCCACATTTTACCATTTAGTGTTTGCTTCTGTCGGAGTCACATGTTGACGCAATAATCGCCTTTTGCGGCAAAAAATGGTCAAAATATGCCAGAGAAAATACACAAAAATATAATATAACAATACAACTAAGAATACAAATACACTGATTATGAACTGAAACACTTATAGCAACTTTAAAAGGTGTCTCTGATGAATATATCTTCTTAAATAAAACACAGATAAAATTTTTCTCGTGTTGTGCTCGTGACAACATTTCTATGACCTTTTGCATCACAGAGATAACCTTGTTTCCCCATGCATTTGCACTTACCATACTGTATAGGTTAGCGTGTTGTATAGACCAATCCAGTGACCAATTTGTGTGTTCCACCATTTTTCAGTGCCAGAGACAGCAGCAAGGGTATTTGGATCGACGATAGCAGGGACTGGCCCCTAATTACTGTTTGTATGTAATGCTGACTTTGTGAAAGTGTGGCTAACCTTGGTACATGCTTATATTTCACAATCTAAGGAGCTTGGAAAGAAAAGCGTCTGGACTTGTTTAAGTTGCTTGAAGACGTTTCACCTCTCATCCGAGAAGCTTCTTCAGTTCTAAGGTTAAATGGTGGAGAGTCCCAGATTTAAACCCAGTGGGAGTTTTCCCCCACAGAGGGACAAAGGACCCTCTGGTGATCCTCTACCTAATCACATGAGCCAAGGTGTGAAAACGGGTGTGGGTCACAATCAACCAGGGTTTCGGGTGAGCTCATTATGAAACCTGGCCCCACCTTATCATGTGATTTCCTGATGGCCCAGGATGTGAGTGGGCGTTAAGACGTCTGGGAAGGGATCTCAAAACTGGATTATAGATGGCAGAGAGTTGGTGTCGTAAACCACCGCCTCTGTTCAAAGATGGTCGCTCACAGTGGACATAAATGGCTTCTTTCACTCCTCTTTCAAACCATCTGTCCTCTCTGTCCAAAATGTGAACATTGGCATCCTTAAAAGAGTGACCTTTGCCCTTTAGATGCAGATGAACTGCTGAGTCTTGTCCCGTGGAGGTGGCTCTTCTATATTGTGCCATGCGCTTGTGAAGTGGCTGTTTGGTCTCTCCAATGTAGAGGTCTGGGCATTCGTCCCTGCACTGTACAGTCCAGGCGCTTTTCTTTCCAAGCTCCTTAAACTATGATGACCTGGATGACTGAGAGCCTTCACAGACATATATTTCACAATAATGCTACAATTGGTTGCCTGAGTTGGTTTATTCTGTGACCATTGCTTCCCCTCATTAACATTAGCTAAGCATTGTTAACCTAGCTGATGTAACGGTGCTGCTCTCACAGTGCCTTTCAGGCTGAGTAACTTCTACTTGATAAGCTACGTAGGCAGATGCAAATTAACGATACAACTAAATATAGTACTCTTATCAACAAATTAACAAATTCTGTTAATATTCTTCATCTACTTCTTCCAAACGCTGATCCTCTAACAGGGGTACATTTGAGCTTTCCATGAAAATTAAATGAATGGTACTCTCTTAGAGTAGTTGACCTTTGGTACTTTATTTGTCTATAAAATCTGTTGTATGTTTCAGTGCATATATTTTTAAGATAAATACCTTAACAGGTTTCTTGCGTGATGACTCAGCCTCATTGTTTTCAGCCTCCTCATGCTCCTTGCTACCTTGAGGCAGGTTAGAATAGTTGGCCAGGCTACTGAGAAGAGATGACACCATGGGGCTGGTGTCCATCTCCTCCTGCAGAAAAACAAGCAGACAGGAAGGTTGCAATCAGCATTTTAGCCAATATTATTAACAATCTCAATCAAACAAGTGAACTCTATAAAATGACCAATCACTTAGTGGCTGTTTCCATAGATCATTGCAGATAAGAAGCCATTTAATCTACTTGCTATCCTCTTTTGTGGATTTCAGCTCATTTGAAACAAAAACAAGTGTGCACACCATAAACCCCCTTTTCCTGTTCAATCTAGAAATCCCACTGAGAAGACATTGTAAATACATCTGTGCAGAGCGGAGGCAAATTGCCTCATTGAGGTTCAATCCTGCACCACTCTGAGATTTTCTTGCTTTAACCTGAGGTTCCCACATGCCCTTCACACAGTAATTACCCTCATTAATCGATGTCAGAGCCCCTATTCAATCACTGAATTGTGAAAACGAGTGTATCCTGCTTCTTACCATCGCATCTGATTGTGTGTGTTAACAAAATCAATGTGTGCATGTGTGTATGTGTGTGTATGCGGAGTATTGCATTATACCTCAAACAGGGCCATGTTCTTGCGGTCATATTGCTGAGTCTTCTCTGTGGCAGCATCACTGCTGTTGATGAAGGGGCTGCTTTCCTTGGGGTTACTGTCTCCTGGAAGAAACAAACACACATCTACTTTTAGAGTGGTCTGAAATAAAGCAGAGGACAAAGAGCATGTTAGGGGAGAGGATAATGCACAAGTCAGACAAAAGATTCCTGATGTCAAAGGAATCATTTTTGCAACAACTAAAAGTAACAACTTTTAAAAATAGGTAGACTTTTGGAATAAATACTTTTTTATCGTTAAAATAAAGAAAAAACACACAGAATGCTCAAAGCAGAGGACGTCTGATAAGGAAAGCTTGCCATCTCCTTGAAGCAGTCAGAAATGCTGAGCAAGAGAAGCATACCTAATGGACTGTGTATTGACAATATGTGAAGTGCTATGTATTCCATATGGCCATAGGAAGAAGACAACCTGGACGTGTCAACCAGTGTTTTCACCTCACTGAAAAACAACATCACAACTCTGAACGCAAACACAAAAAAATGGTCTACAAGCCAGCAGCTTTTCTTACCCTGAACAAAAAAACCCCTGACTTGTAGAATCAGCCTGATAGTGACAGCTTGCTGAAGGAAACATGACTCTATCGAAAAGCATCTGTCTACGAGTTCACAGGCCCAGAAATAGGGCCAGAACAAACAAATCCTCAAAACAACGTGTAGTGAGAGGGAAGCATCCAGCTCTTTGCACATTCATTGATTCTCATTATCTGAGATCAAGAAGTTCATTGATTTCTAATTGACATTTGAAAATTCAGTACACCTCAGGCAGTGTCCAATCTATTTTTTCCCTTTATACCGCGAGCAACTGCCTCCTATAAAACACTTTCTTGACATCTCCCTCAAAGCAGCAGGATTTTATTTTAAGGACCAAAATCTTTTTGTCATAATTATGTTTATGACAAAACTTTACTGGGTGTAATTTCAACTGACTGTTCATTGTATGATATGGAACTGATAGAAGAAATACTATTTTCTGTGCATACAATTTTAACACCTTGATTGGGTCTTCACAATAGATACAGTGGACACTTTAGTAGCTACACCTTGCTATTATAAGCTTAAGACCCACTTTTACCTTCAGACCTGCCAAAATTCTTAATATTGTTGATTGTACAAGGTGCTGGAAACATTTTTCAGATATTCTGGTCCATACTGACATGATAATATCACTGAGCAGTTGCAGGTTTGTCAGCTGCGCATCCATGGTATGAATCTCCTGTTCGTATCATGGAGATATGAACAGGAGATTTGCAGCATCCCAAAGGTGCTCTTTTCCATTGTGATCTGGTGACTGCAGAGTGCAGTGAACTCATTGTTATGTTAGGGAAACCGGTTTTAGATGGTCTGAGCTTGCTGGAAGCAGCCATCAGAAAATCTGTACAATGTACAATCAGTCTTTTGTTATTTAGGTTTTTTAATCTATTTTTATTCTGTTTTAAGATGCTTCACTATTGATAGCGTTTTTTAATTGTGTTATTATTGTTTGCGACTTTTATCTCTGTAAAAGGAGCCATATAATACAGGGGCTATAAAGGGATGGACATGGTCAGCAACCATACAGTGTGCACTGTGGTAACCATCATGAAAAATGACAAAACCAAAGCTGCCAGTCAAACTTCCAGTGAATCAAGACAGAAACAGGACCCTCTTGGTCTGGTGACAAGTAATCTTTACTGCTGCAAAATGGACCAGACATAAGGACTTTATTGCAGTAAGCAGAGTCACACCAATTGACTCTCCAGACTGATGTGCATACACATATAAGTAAATACACACACAGTTACACATATATACAAACTTTCTTCGTGTATACAGGACATTGATCAGGACTCAATAAAGGGATCAATAAAGACGGGACTCACATAAAGATGGGCACAGGCATCAATTAATTCTTATCAGTGTCGCTCGCTACAATGTAGCACTCTTCTTCTAGTATTCAAATGAAATGAAAGTTACTAAAATCCTGTGTGGACCCGTAAATCAATCCAAACATAGCTACTCGACAGAGATGTGTGAAAGACTGATATATTGCAGTCATCAATCAAACCTTTGAATGTCACCAACACTGCAGAGTGACATTTTCTTTCTGAAGGAAACACGTAGCAAAAAAAAAAAAAAGGGATAAACCTTCCAGACGGTTACTTGTAATCGTGTTAGCACAGTTAGCACCATCCTACATCTTCATGAAAATTCAAGGTGTCTGTTTACATTATGCATTGATATTTATTGCTCTAACCTTTGTTTTGGCTACGTACTTGAAATGCTTGGTCACCAGAAATTTGCACTTCTCTAGAAAAATAATTGCATTCACAACCATTTTATACATAAAGTACAATGAAGGTCTGAGTGGTGAAGGTAGTGCAGAGTGAGCCATCTTATTCGCGCCTTCCCCTTCGAGCATCTCTTGAGGGAGACAGCAGATTGCGCTCCCTCTGGCTCTCGGTCCTGTCTTGGACTGCGAGACCGAGTTATTTATAGCCAAGATGCCGCAGCCATGTGCCATGACGTTGGGGCACCGCTAACAGCCGGCACACTGTTCTAACAGAGATGGAGCAGTAGACAGGGACACTGAGAAAAGGGGCCATGCATGAAGATTCGGAGCATAAAAAGAGCACAGGGAGGTTAACACAAAGAGATGGAAAGTGAGAGAATAAGAGTACTGATGAGAAGATGAAGAGAGACACAGATAGATGGGGCAAGAGTAAACAGTGACAAAGAGAGAGCGATACAGGCTCAGACAGGACAAAGACGAGGCAGCCAAATCTGAAATGGGAACCCGCAGAGAGAGAAAGGGAGATGCAAAAAGAGGGACGCTCACGTCTGCTGCTGCAAAATGTAAAAGCTTCTGCAGCACTAAAGGTTCAGCTCACTTTGACCTCCAGGTTAAAACATACACTATGGTTAAAAGGAGGCCGGAGCATCTAACAGAGGGTTTTCAGAGCATGTGGATTATTTAGCTGGTTTATTTTCACTTTGTCAGAGCGAATCAGGATGATACAGTGTTGTGCCTCGCTTGAGATAAAACAAAATGAGCCTTCTTGTGCCCAGCAGAGATTAGACAAACATCTACAAACACACATATACACAATACACAGTCTGACTAATACACGGATGAATCTGTCTGTTCGTCGCCCATCTCAACATCAAACTTGCTTGATATGTTGCTGGGTAAGTGCAGTATTGAGTTTGACGTTGGGGGACTTCTCTCTGTTACTAGGCAACATCATCAACTGGCAACCTCATAATGATGTCACAGTTCAGATAACATATTTTATAAACCTCCTCTGCCTGCGGCATCTACCTTTGCTCATGCTAACGTGCCTGTGACAGCAGGCGCTGCTTTCAAATGCTTCTGTTTTCTATTCAAATTTGATTTAGAGCTAAAACACTTTTGGCTTTTACAGTACATTTATTTGCTACTTTTTCCATTTTTCATCATTAAAAAAAGATCTTAAAATTAGAGCCAGAAATTTCTCCACAATCCACTGCACAATATAGACAGTAAATAACTGATGTGATGGCTTTAAATGGTGCTCACACCATATCTGAACTGGAAAAAGATTTTTTGTATTTTGAACCTTCCAGTTTGAACGAGGGCAACAAATACTGGTACTGGACACAAATGTGAATCAAATGTGAATTTTCTCCATCCAAGGGATATTTTACTAAAACAGATCTTCTCTCTTTCATTTTCCCTTAAACAGCTTTATGTTTGTCTAAATCTCCTCATCCTCCTTGCTGATAGACATGACAAGTGGGGTTTTTTTTGTTTTACATTTTTATATTAATGTATCTATTTTTATTGTAGGTAACTGTATGCATACTGTAAAGGCATGTCTTTCTTTTTTATTGACAGAAATCTGTAGTTCCATTTATTCCTGATAATCTGGTTTTAAAAATTAAATGTATATTTTGCTTCATTAAACAGAAACCAAATTAATACAGTGAGTTAAGAAATTACTATGTTTTTATCTGACTTGGAGTAAAACTCATCTAGAGGTACCCAAAATGTATCTTTGCAGGAAAACCCCCAATATGATGATTATGAAAGTTTGGATGCACAATGTAGGTTTGTAAATGGGACACTGTCTGTTATGTTAAATTATAATTTTTCCAGTCTTACATATATGCAGTTTGTGCTTATGCTATTTGCAAAGACAGATTTTGATTTCAAAGAACTAATCACTGAACCTTCACTGGCATTCTGAAATAAACAATACCAGAAATGAGACAGTTGACATTGGAAAGGGAAGCTATAGCTGCAAATACAGTCTGGTTTATAATGCCGCTCTGAGTCAGTATGATCAAATGCTACTTGTCAGATGAGGAATGAAAGAGCGATGGTGAATCATGAGTCAAACAGCTGCAGCCAGGTGATGGGAGCGTGACTTAGCGTCTCAGCCTGAAAGCCATGTTCCATTTCCTGATGTAAACCACACGACACAATCCTTCCGGTTTCTCAGAACTATAAATTATCATTATACAAACTTACTCCTGTGGATAACGGAAAAATGATGAGGGTAAATCTCAGGAATCAAATTTTAAGAGCTCTTTATTATAGATAATAGTAAGGAAGTGACTCTGACGGGTTAAAGCACATACACACCAAAAAACTCAAACAAAAAAAAAAGGGGGGAAACACACACACACACACACACCACACACACACACACAGTTGTACATCTGTGGGCTAATGTGCCCATAACAGCTCTTCTAACGTATCATTTATCTCTACATGGCTCATTTCTCCTCATTGTCTAATACTTAAAACTCCATCATCAAAAGAATGATGGAAACTATTTTTTGGGAAGAATGACAGTTCCCAAAAGAGTTTTGCTCTGACCGCATCCCCAAGCAGCTTATCCTTCCTCAGTCTGATGGGATCTGTTCAACAATGACTCTCAATATCAAAGTCTTTCCTTATCTGTGGTCAAAATCCAGAGCCTTTTGCTCACAGAGCATGTGATCATACTCTAAATCCTCTGCAAAATAAAAACACTGAACCTTCTTTTATGTACTTTTCTTATAGATTTTTTCCTCTTATTTTCTTATTTGTTACCATAGCAGACTCGTACCTTATTTACTAATATGACCATCAATGCGATTTACTTTTTAACAGAATTGTTTTACATGTTCGTAGCAATTTCAAAACAACATTATGTAGAGCAAGGCCGCTATCTTCAGGTTGCTGTACATTACATAGCCTCTTCATTAAATAATTTTGGGCATTGCCAAATTCAGGGACAATAGTTTGACTCAAATTCTGATCATGACAGACTATTGAAGAATTATTGACTTTATAGAAAGCATTTATTGATTTTTTAATATAATTTATTTAATTTATCAGAAAATAATTTCAGGTCTTACGGTGTTGGTTGAAATAGCAAGCTCTGGAAAATATTGATGAGCATTTTTTTTTACTTACATTTTTGATGCTTAATTGAGAACTGATGATTTTCATCATTTGTGGATATGGAGAAGGAGACGACTACTTTCATGCCCTAATAGATATTCACAAATGCTTTGTTTTGCCTGATCAATAATCAGTTACAAAAGCAGGCAGGTCAGCAGGTGAGACACTGGAATGAATAGATTATCAAGGTTAATCCAGTCCATTAGAGATTTGTTTACACATTTACCGTCGGAGAGACAGAGTTCATCACTTGTATTGCAATATGAGAGCACCATCCCCCTGGTTTATATTCAATAAGGACTCTCTGTTTTCTATTGTCTGCCAGGATGAGCTACGCACAGAGAAGTCAGGACAATTCTACTGTTTGAGTGTAAATATAACTTGGTGCAAATGAGTGGAAGTCTGGTCCACTGCTCTGATTCGGACAATGCAATTCTCCAACAGATCTTTGAACAGAGCCACAGAGGACTGCTCAGTGAGCGCTATTTGACTTTGCTTTATTGATCCTCCTTGTATGGTGTTGAGGTGGCGACAGTCACAGTTACTACTCCCTCTCTCTCTCACTTAGAGTGCGTGTTGTTCTCCCTCTCTCTAACTGCTCTGTGTTAAGCTGCCATACTGCTCTTTCTCTCTGAGGACCAACTTCAGGGGAAAAGCCAAAGAGCTGGATGTTGATTCTGGAGGAGCTGACTCAACAGAGGCTCTGGGACCACTTGTTGAATTGGTGTGTGCATCTGAATGGGCAAGTGTGTGTATATGTGATAGTGGGGTCTAAGCCAAGCATATGCACTAACTACTGTTGTACAGCAGCAGAAGAGTAGCATCTCAAATTAATCTTAGTCTGGGCTGGACTGCAGCCATTATATGTGAGAATAAGGACACACACTACCCCGGTGCTGTTGAAAAATGAGGCTTTTTACACACATCCAAAAACGTATTCACAGCTACTGCATGTATGAAAGTAAACATAGACCATCTTTTTGGCAGTCAATCTGACTCACAGCAGAATAAACAGTGAGTACATGTGCTTGCACAGACATTTAATTTGCATCCAGAGTGAAACGCTTCATCCAGTGAGGGATTCAAATGGAATTAGTCGGTTGGAAACAACCAATTAAAAAAAAAAAAAAGAGGAAAAAAAAGGAAAGATGAGTTGGATTTTCTGGCTGGGTTCCCTGCTATTGTTCATTGGTGGTTCGCCAAATCCAAGCGGGTCATGAGTTCACTCACTGATTCTCTTGTCTTCTCTGAATGTCACTACAGTAAGGCATTAATTCGTGTCTGGCAGTCAGCGATATGTCTCTCTCTCTCTTGCTTGCTGACAGAGCTGGTGGATACTGGGTGGAGTCAGGTGAAGGATTAAGGTCACTTTAATCTAAATTCCAGTCAAATCAGGATTGACAGTGATTTAACATGTACCCAAACACACCCATGTGCAATTCTGTATGGAAATTACAAGTTTGTCTAAAAATGACCCAAAAAGGCTTAAAGCAGTTTTTAGCATAAAGCAGAGGCACGCTAAACCAAAGCGAATCTATTCATGCTTCTGTCAGCCTTGCCTTTTTAACATTTTCTTTACATATTAATATATCCAAATATTTATAATTCATGCAACATGTAAGTGCAAGTTTTGTATTGAGATGAAGTTTTCAATTAATATTTTTGTTGAACCAACTGGTATTTTGGGGCTTTTTTGCCTTCATTTACAGTGTAGTAGTGAAGATAGACATAAGAGAAAGAGCAGAGGAAGACACAAAGCAGATGGCTGCACGTCGGTCTCGATCCCGGGTCATTGCACTCCAGTCGCCTGTTTAACCGCTGCGCCAAACTAGTGTTTCTGCTGCTGTGGGCGTTTCTTTACTAGGAGACAGTAAAATGAAGTTTACATACTCAGATTTTAAAATTTTATTATAGTTGTTTATTTTTTGTTTTTATTCCATTATAGCTTTTTTTTAACTGGGTTTGTTTTCACTTTTCATTACTTTCAGTGTATTAATTCATGCATTTTGCATCTATGTGGCTGTTATTAAAAAAATATTTAATAAATAAAGTTGGTCTGATACACCCTTCCATAATTGGACCTAACCATTTAACTCACTTATTAAATTGCTCCTGCCTTTGTTTTATTTAATTTAATTATTTATTTATTTATTTCGTATCCCGCTATGAAAAAATGGGATGATTCCATTTTGCTAAATTTGATCATTTTCATGGAATCACTAATATGGACTACTAATTTTTAACATGATAATAGGATTTAAATTCATATGGATGAAATATGACAAACGATTATAATGCTTAAAACAGTTAAAGACCTTTACACGGGCTGATTGATTAATTTATTTAAATCCCAACAGGCACTTATTTGCAAATACCACGCTTGCCAGGTCATAATGTAATTATTGATTGTCTCCTTTTCCCACTGCAGAGATGGCAGGGAGAATCACCAAGATACCTTTTTTTTAAAAAAAAAAACAAAAAACTGCATTTACAAATGCATTAGACATTTTCATGAGTGCAAACATAATGTACATACGAATAAATAGCAGCAGCATATGGGTACATGACCACATTTGCCCACACACACTGTCATAAATAGATATTCTCTCACTCTCCTCCCTCCGATCATGACTCCAGCACCACATCAGAGACACACCAGCCTTGTATAACTGGATCTCATGCTCTGTATTTTCTCTCTGTGTCTCCCACTCTTCCCTCGGTGCCTTTATTCTTCTTTCTTCCTGCTGCTTCGCTCCTCTGTGATGCATTTTATGGTCATATGCATGTAAGGAACACAACTGTGGAAATCTACAGTAAAATTACTCTGTTTCTTCCCTGTGCTGCAGGACAGGACCCTGATCAGTATTCAGTCTGGTGCCTCAGCTCTGTATGAATTTTAATGCAGCACTGCCTCACAGGGTACGACTTTGACACAGTCACTTCTTTTCAGCCCCTCAACATCTCCAGTCGAGATCCTCGCTCCTGATTGGCTCCTAAACCGATGGTAGCTGATTGGCTACGAGCGTAGAGAGGCAGGAGGATGCCTGAGCATGTACATGAGAGCGTATAGCAGCTTTTAGCGTGTTGACCGGGCCTCTTGCGCATGTCTCTGTCGATGTCTGATGATGAATGGGTGAATCTAGTCCAATTTCCCCCCGCTGCTGCTGCTTCCCCCGTAGCTGTGCACGTCAGGATTAATTTTGTTAAATGGCAGGCCCTTGCAATGCCTTCCCTAAAGAACCCTCTTTATCTGGCATCATGCAAAGGAGGTGATTGTACACAGGAGGAGACTGACAGTCAAATGCAACTAAGCCTTCCCTGCCCTTCTTTACTTGCTAATCTCTGCAATGACTGGTCGACGAAAGGGATATCTTGACAAGAGGAGGATACGCAGATGTTGCCGGGAGGTGACAATTGCCAGACTCAACTGTGAAATGATGCAGAGAAAATGCCAAATGAAACTATTTTTTACACTGTAAATCTTACTTAATGCTACTTTCACAAAAATCTTATCGTTCGGTGACAGAATTCAATTTATTCTTCTGCTTCTGTCTTCTCATTATCATAGCATAGCGCTCAATAATCTCTAGCCTTAATATTAAACAGATAAGAGTCTTCTCCCATTTGACACAAAAACACAGATTACAAAACATTTCAGGACCCTTGTTGAAGTGTCTTGAATTTCTATACAACAGATAGCAGGAAATGGAAAGCTGGCAGGCACAAAGGCAGTCACTTCTACAGTGTGAAATCAATTTAGATAATAGATTTGTGGGTTTAAACATTGCCACGACAGTTCTGTCGGACATCGTGTTTTGTCAGGACAAAAGCATTATGGTTTTCCATTTTTTAGCCTTTAAGTAGCATGAAGTGGGAACCAAGCACAGTAGCTGTAAAGTCCCTTAGCCAAAAGTCACAGCTAATTATTCAATTTACATTTATTGCCATTTTCTCTAGATTCAGAGAAGAAAAACAAACATAAGTGTACTCCACACTAAAGTTTTAATTACCCATCTATGTTTACTCTTGTGTGAGTGTTTTAAGTTCTGAACTAAAACCTTCTGTGGCTGTTCATTAACTTCTTTTCTTGTCCATGAGCTGTTAAGTTTGTTTACTTGAAAAGAAAAGTATCAGTCAGGGTTCACCTGGTATGAGGCGCACTAAATGACTAGTCATGTAAAGCCAGCCACACTGAGTCCCGGGTGGAGCCTGGCTGTCCGACTTCCTCAGGTGGTAGACTGGCTATGGAAGAACACCTTGTGTGTTATTAGTAAACTGCATGCCTCCTGCATGCATTAAACTGGCTGTGGGAGAAGCTTTAGCTAGCTGCCTATTGCTGCTGTAATTGGTGAGCGATGGAGGCTCACTGGGCGACAGGGATGAAGCAAAGAGATGAAAAAAAGGATCGAGTGGGAGGAGAGTTGAGGTGGGGTAGGATTACACCCTGGTGAGGTAATTGGTTGAGGGGCAAAGGTGTCTCACACCTACTATCTTTTACTTTTTTAAGCATAGCGTAGCCAGAAGAAAGACACAGGGGCAAAAGCAGATGGGAGTGGAAAGGGAAAAGGATGTGGTAGGATGGGAGGCATGATAGCAGCTGGGAGATTGACATTTTTTCATGAGGTCATGGATTAAAAATTCACCCCAACTTATCACATGCCAGGAAACCAATTTAACTTGGAAACATAATTTCCTTCTGGGTGCTCTGGTGCCAGGTCTGGATTTGGAGCCAAGCGCTATCACACTTTTATTACATTTTGGCACATTTTTGGACAAGAGGGTTCAGTAGCCTGAGACAGGATGAGAGAGGTATCTTTCTTGGCTGAGTCATAGCATGAGAGCGAGAGAGAGAGAGAACAGAAGAGAGAGTGGGTTGGGAATCCAATAGCCTGCAGCAAAGCCTTGTACAGTAGATGGCAGGGATATTTTATGTGATCGCTAGGTCTGATGGAAGGTGACAGGGCTATCATCTTGCCAAATCTGCAGCTCTCTGATGAAATGCTGGAAGTGTGAATCAGGGTGCAAATTAACACCTGAATGCCCAACTCCTCCCCTGGCAGTGGCCACATTCTCCATCCCTCCCCACCTTCACTTGCAAGTCAGAGGAAGCAATCTATCCAAAGCCCAGAGGACAACAGAGGGAGGGCACGTCCTTCTCTCCTCTCTCAGCACCTCTCCTCATTAATTTCATTCGCTGGTCTGCTCCTCTCCTCTCAGGTGTGATAGTGCATCCCTGTGGCCTCTTCTCAAGTATCTCCATCCCACTTCTATCTTTTGTGCCCTTTTTCTCACCTCTCAAGTCTTCTCTGCAAAACTCTTTCTGTCCTCAAGAGAAATAACAAAGTCAGCAGAACAGGCTGCAGACAGAGAAAAGCATCCTAACATATTGGGGCAAAAATAAAAATAAAGTTTAAATGAAGACAGCATAATAATGAGGGAGTTCAGAGGTAAAAGATGAAATTAAAGGGAAACTGGACAAGGATGAAAAAGTAATCTGAATTGTTTATGATAAAGTATTAGTCAGAATATACTTCCTCATTTCTGTGATCCCTACTTGGTGAGTAGAAACATGAAAAGAAAAATACACGTTGAGTCACACAACTCTCAATTTACAAATCTGTAGATGATCAAATTACGATAATATAGAAAATATGTAGAAATCGCTAAAATATGATATTTTCCATCCATTTTGTTGGAAAATATAGAAGTAATACTAAAGTAAATATGTTTGAAATAAAGAGAAAATTCTCTTTAAAAAAATATTGTATAAATAATGTAAGGTCAAGTCTTACCTTTGAGGACACCTAAATTAAGCATAATGTTAATTTGTTAGGTCTTCATGTCTTTATTTATGCAGTTTGCAACCATCATGCTGGCTGCTTAATAATTCAAATCAACCAAACGGCATGAAAGAAGCTCACGCTTCTGGGAAAACTTCCACAACCCCAGATGGTTTGTCTGCCTCTGCTGGCCTCTAAGCTCTTCTTCTCCAACTGAGCAAAACTCAAGCCAATGCAGTGGTGCCGCTCAGGGCTGCTGTCGCAATTTTGCAAAAGGAAACACTTTCTAAAGATTTCAAAAAAATATTTTATAACTACCTGACAGCAGCAGACTGGAGCTAAAACACCTTTATACATTTCTGATACACCACAATTAGTACTGCGGTGCTGATTTGCCTGCCAACAGCACATCATCGCACCGCTACATGAGAAGAAACAGAAAGAGAGACTTATTATGTAACACAGCCAGAAATAACAGCAACGAAGCGCTCCGCCATGCTCTGAAAGTCAGATAAAGCAAGAATCATGGGGTGTATGGCAGCACACATTCAGCTTATTTGCAAGGCAACAACATCGGGGGTCATAAAACTCATAAAGACTACTCTATCACACTCCTGTTCAGGCATACAGCACTTTCAGTTTGCCCCAGTCAACAATCATTAGGCTACATATGATAGTCCTGGGTTGCTTAGGCACTGTTTTCACACAATTAACGTGACTTAAACCTTAGTGTTTGACCTCTATGCTTTAACCTTTAACCCAGTTTATCGTAATGAATGCCTAACTTCTATAGTATGTGTCCAGTTAGACCTGGACCTGAGTTTCACATAAGTAAAATCTCACTCAACCAACCATGTTTTCAATTCTAAATATGCTTTACTTCAGTTAAGCTTGTAGAGTGGTCTTTTGCCACTGAAGGGCAGTTAAATAAACAATAAACATGTAAAGGAAGGAAAGATATGCCCTGCTTTACACTCAATTTGACCAATATTTAAAAAAAATGATCATCACGCTGCATTACATAACACTTTAAACTAGCAACTGAGAATGCAGGCTCATTAGGAAAGAATTTACTGAAGTCCCAAAACATGATTACCCCCTGCAGGCCATATATAAAAGAATGCATGTTTAAGGTATTTCCATACTGACTTCACTTTTTAGACCCACAACCTACGCTATATGGACAAAAGTACTGGGCCACCTACACATTACACCTACAGGAGCTACTTGGTCATAGTAACCCAGCTATTGAGTCAGCAAAGCGTTGGCAACTTTTATGCACTCAGCACTCAGCGACCTTTACGTGGTCTGCTGAGTTGCTGCAATTCCTAAACACTTCCACTTTGCAATAACACCACTTATAGTTGATCGTGGACTATCTAAAAGGGAAGTAATTTCACCAGCTAACTTGTCGCAATGGTGGCGCCATTGTTTCACAACCGCTTGTTAACTGTTTGTGGACTGCTTGGCTTTATAAATCTGTGGCAAAAAATGTTTTAGCCCATAGCCTGTATGTCCATCTTTTATGTGCAGTCTATAGTAGCAATGGCATATTATTAGCATTTATTTGTATTAGAATTAAACACAAGCTCTTCAGCTTCTAAATGCTAAAGCAAAGTACTAAAGTAAATCAAAACAATGAGCTGAAAGGTAATAAACCCCCCTGTAACCACTGTAAGAGATTCAGTGTGAGTTTATCACATCATTCTTTGTGCATTTGTTATTACAAATACTCAGAGTTACAGCAGCTTTAAGTTCAACTACACTTTGTAAAACTTAAAGTCCTGCCTCAGCACAATATACCTGACATTTTAGAAGAAATATAAAGTGAGGGAAAGTGAAGGAGCAGGGTGGGTGCAAGAGATCATCCGTAATGAGTTGGGTTTATTGCCTATCAACTTCAACGACTGAAGTAATAGGGGGAAGTCAGACTGCAGACTGCAAAAGGCAGACAGAGAGACGGACACGGACAGAAGGACCGAGCCACACACAAAAAGACAAGAGCCTTTTTCTTGAGCCTGGCCCAGGCAGATAAGGCTAAAGCATTTAGGGATTTATCTGGTGCCTCAGCACAGGTGCATTACCTGGATGGCTGAGTGCAGTCACAGTTATTTGCTGGTAGTATGTGAAACATAGCATTTCTATGCTCATTTGCCCGTTTATTTGTGTGTCTGTTTGTCTGCCCAGAGATCCACTGAAAGGCTGAGGCTCAACTTGCCAAACATGGATGGATTTTACTGGATATTTCTAGTTATGGGAAGATAAAGAAATGGGACACTGGTTTGGATTTAGATAAAAGCTTTAAAAGCGGAGCTTTTTATATCTGTATTCTATGAGAGGGTCAGAGAGAGAAAGACAAACTATCATAATGCAAAAATACAACCCACCACACAAGTAAGTCCAGGTCTTCAAAGCGCACGGATCATTGCTAAATATGGCATATTCAAATCTTATGAGTGGTAGTCATCTGTATTTTATAAAATATTAATATTTATGGAGTCCAAAAACAGGCCTCAATTTTGTCTCCCTTGTGCAAGCTGCCACAAAAAACACTTTTCTCCTTAGATAAACTCTTGAGAAAACATATAGAAGAACAAGAGGAGCGAATGAAACCGAGTATAGCCAACATGTGCAGGGAGTTTATCTCTGCTGTACTGTCTCTTTTTGGTCTAGACAGAGCTTTTTTTTAATAAAAAAAAAAAGGGAAGAGGAAGTTGTAAGAGAGGGCCTCTAGGCAGAGGAGCAAAGTGAAGAGGTTGTGTGAAAAATTATCTACTTTCTGTTTCTCTCTCACTTTTTCCCCACCTTTTCCTCTTATTTGCCACCTTGTATTTTCTCTCTGCTACCCTCTATAGACTTTGCCTGGCTGGTAGAAACTGCTGTTCACTTGAATAGAGCGAGAGTGCGTTTGTGTGTGTACGTCAACCTGCATCCCGGTGGGCCCGCAGACTCAAAGACTGAGGCTTTTGTCTGCCTTTGATTACTCCTATAAATTATGCATCCTGCACCTCTTTGTTTGTGCGTCCATGTGTGTCTGAGGGTGTGTGTGTGGCACCGAGCCAGAGACTGCAGTGGGTAGCGACAGTGACTGATGATGCTTTGCCCTTCTTCACGCACACTTTCTCTTCCACTTACACACAAATTCATGCACATTTTTATTTTTGCTCACACATTACCACTACAGTATATAGTTTTCCTTGTTTGCTCTTTAATGTCCCATCTCTTATCAACCCTCAGAGAAAGCTGAACTTCTGTGATGGTCAGAAAACGTGCAACATTAAGAACGCTATATTACCTTAATTAACAGCAGAAACTGGCTAGGTGTGAGTCAGCAGTGCACTGTCATAAGGAGATACTGAGAAAATGAAAACATGAGAAAAAATCTGTGAAATTATGCTTTTGGTAAATATGTTAAAGGACCCCAAGACCTCATGATATGAGATGATCATATCCAAAAGTAACACCTGCACATTGTTCCTTTTGTCTGAGTGAACTTCCTAAATCTGAAAGTCATTTTTTGTATGACCACCGTTATTCTCCAACACATCCTCAGCTCTTTTAAGCAAGCTTCTTGTTATTTCTCTAAGTGGTCTTCAGGAATAGCTCTCCAGGCTCCTTGAACGACAGTCACAGCTCTTCTTTATATGTCCTTCAAAGAGCATTATCCAACTATACTTCCACTGCTGTGGCAGTGAAAAAAACTGTTGCTGATCACTGCTGTGCTGACATATGAAGCTGCTTGCTTTCAGATAACATCTATATGGTACTGCATGGTGGATCAAATTCACAATTTTGACAAGATCCCCAACATCACTGTCTAATGTCTCCATCATATCTTCTGCTGCTCCTGTAGACACTCTTTCCTCAATTTTGCTATTTTACCCCTGCCAAGCTGTATTATCATTGACATTTTTCATATATTCACTTAAAAAATAGGAACAAATTGTGTTTGTTTGAAGAGTCTGCTGGTAAGGGCCTAAAGATATATTTTCAAATAGGTTCTTTTAAGTTATCTGCTATGTGTAAACACAAAACTTGCTCATCACTTAAGTCAAGTGGCTTAAAAAAATACATTTTTAAGAGAAAAGTATTTATATCACTGTTATTTCAGTATTTAAAGAGTTTTAACACAAGCTGTAATATAACGCAGATTGTAGTAAAACTTCCTGTACTTTATAAGCTGTTGGGTGTAAAAAAGAAGGAAAAAGTAGCTGGAAGATTTTTTTTTCCTGGGTTTCTCCTAGACCACAGATTTACAGCAACCCAGGTATAAACTCCTGACTTCAGACTGAATGCAATATTTTGGAGCAGCACTCTTCTGGTCATCATTTTTATCAAGTGACCTTCTGCTGCCACAGTTATGACCACAACCATCCATCTTATCTGTCTGCTGTCTCCCATCTCAGACCCAGGGGAGGCCTGCACTGTTGAACAGGACATTAGGGAGAGTCTGGAACAACCCCTCATTCATGGCAGAGGAAATCCCTCAAGACAGTAGTTTCTGTGCACACAGACAAATGTGCAAGTCAGGATGTTTTGAAATATATGCTGGTTTATGCTGTAGCTGCTTGGAAGAAGCATAGTCATATCTCTTACTGTCAAGCCAGCAGGTGATGCCCAGCTGTCTTTCTTCTCCCTCTTTTCTTCTGCAGCAACCTGCTTGTGCCTTCAGCATCCCGGTACCCACAACACCACATTGAAGTGGGAACGATATAAAAAGGAATGGGGAGAGTATTGGGGATAAAGATAAAAGGATAAAAGAAGCTTGCAAGGGTTACTGAAGTGTTGTTACAGCTGTGGAAGAAAAATGGCTGCAGTAGAGGGAGAGATGGAGTACAGGATATGAGCTCAGGGGAGAAGACAGAACAGAGATAGAAACTGAGGAAGAGATCAACAAAGGGAATCCATTCAGTCCAGACATGTGCTGCTATCGAGATCCATCCATCTCCGACACAATGCACCACTCTCTCCAGCCCACACCACATTTACAGTGAATAAAAGATAGTCTTTGAGATATAGAGCTCTGAGGTATCCCAGCAACTCTGTGAGGTACAGCCCACAATGTCAGGTTTCTCACTCGTATAGGTTTGGACATCTTCCCACAACTGTCCTCCCACTGACCCACCTCCCATGGTTTAATTTTTCCAGTCTCAACATAAGGAAGAACAGGTAATATAAACAGTTTTACACTTTGTTGGCACTACTTTTTCTGTTTTTTTTCTCTCCAGGTACTCCTGTGGGCTTCCTCCCACAGTCCAAAAACATGAAGTCTGGTTAACTTGATTCTAACTTGCCCATAGGTGTGAATGTGAGTGTGAACCGTTGTCTGTCTCTCTGTGTTAGCGTTAGGCCTGTAATAGACTGGCGACCTATCCAGGGTGCACCCTGCCTCTTGCCCTATGGCAGCTGGGACAGGCTCCAGCACCCCTCTTCCCCAGCCCCTTCTCAACCCTGAACTGGATAAGCAGAAGAGAATAAAGTAAATAAATGTGTTTGCAATTTTTCACAATTGGTAAAAATATCCCTCATATTGTTTCTACATATTCAATAGTTTTTTTTTAGTTTAACTAACCATATGGCAGGAGAAATAAGATAAATAAATAATTCTTTTGGAAAAAAAAAAAGAACTTTGTTGAAGCAGAGTCAGGGTCACATATGTGGTTATCTTCAGCAGTGAGGCAGAATAGATTCGCAGAGCTCAGTGAACAGTGTATTTTCCATTAAAATGCTCCTCTTTTGCAGAGCCAACACTCTTTTCTGGAACAACGCAAACTTTGCACAGTTGCAGAAACCTTAAATTTGGCTCGAGTCAAGTACAGGAACAAGATGCGTTTAATCCTTTGAGGGTTACATAACTTACAGAAAACTCTATTAGTCCTTCATTCAAACCATGCGGGAGCAAACAGAAATCTTCAACTACAATGTTTTGTTTCTCTTAATAATTGGTAATTTTTTTGCAAACAAAATGTAAGAAATGTTAAAATATTTTTGTCGCGATAAAACTGCACAATGAAGCAACACAACTGATAGTTTAATATCTATGCAACGCCACATACTGAAATTTTGTGCACAAATGTAACAAACACAGCTTTAAGGAAGCACTTCATTCAGGTGTTAGCGTGTATGCATGCACCTATAAACTCTAAGCTAACACCAAACCAAGCTTCAAATACACGTTCTACAGTTACATATAAAATAATTTAATAATGGCACCTGCCATTGTAAAAGACATATTTTTATTACATTGTTCCTTTGATATATTCTCCATCTGTCTACCCCGAGGCTCATCAAAATCATAGATCTGTCCTACACTTACTTCTGTCTTCTTGGGCTAGTCCACAGAAAAGACGACAATGTCTGGAGAAGTTTATGCAGTTAAAAAAATGAAAAAAAGTTTTCTTGTAAGACAAAAAAATAGAGAGTTAAATATAACTTCAGGGGAAAAAGGCCACAATGACAAAAGACAAAATGATGATCAAAGCCCTTTTCTCCTGGCTGCCAGTGTGACTGATGTTCCCTCGTCTGTAGCAGCACTCTTCAACATGACCCAGACAGCAGGCTGCTAATCTCTCTCTGTCCTCTATGGTTGTGCGTATTGTCAAGCATTCGACAAGACACCTCTGCCAGCTTCCAGCCTTCAGCCACAGGACTGGCACAGCAGGCTGTGAGCCTCCCTCAGTGAGATATAATGGACTCACATCAAGAGGAAAGTAACGAGGCCGCCATTTTGGGTAGTCCTGTCTGTGAGAATTTCTGCCAGGTCAGTGGCACTACCAACAATCGATGCAGGGTGGTTGTTGTTCTTTTTTTCCTATTTATTTTTGAACAACAATCAGTGATGACACACTTTGACTGTACTCAGACGGAAGGGAGAGACTGTCCATCCAGCTTTTTGTAACTAACAGAAAGCTGGTTTGTTTTACTGGTTTGGTTTCAGGGTTCTTGTACTGGAGCAGGTTTGCTATACTTTAAAAGCTTCATCTTTTTTCCTGGAGAAACAGCTAGTGACACAGAATTCTTGAATATTTCATTGGGGCTGTTTTGTCCTATAAACTCACAAGTACAAGTTAGTGAAACGTCCCAGCACTCGGTAGAAATATCAAGCAGCTGGGAGTGAGTTAGGTCAGTTAGCCAGACAAAATGTGTGGAAATATGTTGATTTAAATAATAATAATGGATTGCATTTATATAGCGCTTTTCGGGGCCCTCAAAGCGCTTTACAACTCCACTATTCATTCACACACAGGTGGAGGCAGCTACAGTTGTAGCCACAGCTGCCCTGGGGCAGACTGACAGAAGTGAGGCTGCCATATCGCGCCATCGGCCCCTCTAGCCATCACCAGTAGGTGAAGTGTCTTGCCCAAGGACACAACGACCGAGACGGTCCGAGCTGGGCTCAAACTGGCAACCTTCTGGTTACAGGACAAACTGCCAACTCTTTGAGCCACGATATCCTTGGGTGTGACAATCATCTAATGGTTTCCAGAGATCTCCTAATTTTGCCATATTCTTTGTTGTGCGTGAAGCATAAGGGCTGCGTGATGAATTTAGCCTGTCAGTGACTTGTTGTCATTTTTTTTCTCCGTGTGTGCATGCATGTGTTTGTATTCTGACTATTGAGTGGTAAACTGTGTCTCATTGTATTGTTAAGGTGTGCGCGTGTTTCTGCCCGGGTATGTCCTTGAGTCTGACTCTACATGCGGATTAAGTTGGGTGGTGACTGATGGCGTGTCGATGCTTGGCTATCCACAGCACATCTTCTTAGCCTGTTTTAGTGACAGGTAGGAGACACACTTGAGCTGAATAAAACATGAGCGCAGACACGCTGTCAGTAGATACAAATGTCCACTACACAACATGATGTATGTGCATGTGTGTGAGACAATAACAGCTCCTTTGTGAGTTTAAATAATTGATGATTCTTTCATCTGCAACAAACAGCTGTAGGTTTTCTTATGCCAAAACTATCACAGCTGTCAATCTGCTGGTTTGGGGTTAGCCTTAGAGATACGAGGAACAGGGAGCTTACTATTCCTCTGCAACAGAAGGACCATAACCATTTGAGCTGGTCAGGGTCTTCTAGAGAAGAAAGACCCTGAGGTGATTCAGGCATGTCCAAATGGAAAGAGATGCTTTGGAAAAAATATGCCTCTCTGCTGCCTTGCCTTAGTGTCTCCTTGGAAGAGCTGGAGGGATGGTCAGGATTGACATTTGGCTCATTTGACGGCACTGGTGTTCTGCATATGGATCCACTGCTAATATGCATATATGTCTTTGGACTGACAATGTTTTGTTGTTAAGCACGATTCACTACTCATTTACTTTTCTGTAAATGTATTTTGCAGTTTGTAATCTGAGACCTTTACTCATTTTCGTATTTAGAAACTAAAAAAAGCAGTGCACTGAAAAACTGTAGAGAGAATAGCGATGTTGTCAAAGTAAGCCTAAAGATGAGACACATGGCACAAGCAAGATCAAGACTTATTTAATTCGAATCTTTCCGCAACTCCACCGCCTCAGGACAGAGAAATGCATACACAGCCGAACATAAAAATCAGCACGCTTTAATCGACACAGACAGTCTCCTCCATGTGGCACAGTGGTAAACTTCAAGCACAGCTGAGTCATTTATGACTAATGCATTTTACGAAGCGTTCGGTCTCTCAGCTCGACCTTGCCACATCCATAAAAAAAGATCATGTCTCCAATATGTTTTTGTGTTTAGCCTTTCCTGTTCCTCCTGACCCCATCCTCTTCCTTAATCCCCCTGCTGCCTCCTTGTGTCCTCACCTCTGACCTTCTTCTATTATGCTATAGCTGATCTTCCTATCATCTCCCTTTCCCTCTTTCCATCTTTCAAAACCCGCTGAAGATCTTCTGGATTCCTATTAATGAGACTTGGCTCAGCCTCGGCAGATGTGCTGCTGTTGTTGAGTACACTCCTCCTAAGCACTCTTCAATTCTGACTAAGTACATGTGTAACAGAAGCCTTAAAAGTGCAGGTTGACCGAGCTGGCTGATTACTGTTAGGGCACTGACATCAGATCAGGCTAGCTCATTCACAAACATCATTTGTACTGTGAAAATCTTAATCAAGCAATCAAGCCCTTGAATCAAAAAGGCAATCAGCAGAATTAAACGACTTGTTATCAGATTGTTTAAAAGACTGTAGGGTGGGAGATCATTTTATTTTTTTTTATTTTAGCTTAATTAGCTGACAGGGACTAGAAAGAGAGAGCAGATTTCTCCTGTTTTGGCTTCCCTTCATTGGCTTCCTGTTAAATCCAGAATTGAATTCAAAATCCTGCTCCTCACATACAAGGTCTTAAATAATCAGGCCCCATCTTATCTTAATGACCTTGTAGTACCATATCACCCTATTAGAGCACTTCGCTCTCGCTCTGCAGGCCTACTTGTTGTTCCTAGAGTATTTAAAAGTAGAATGGGAGGCAGAGCCTTCAGTTTTCAGGCCCCTCTTCTGTGGAACCAGCTTCCAGTTTGGATTCGGGAGACAGACACTATCTCTACTTTTAAGATTAGGCTTAAAACTTTCCTTTTTGCTAAAGCATATAGTTAGGGCTGGACCAGGTGACCCTGAATCCTCCCTTAGTTATGCTGCAATAGACGTAGGCTGCCGGGATTCCCATGATGCATTGAGTTTTTCCTTTCCAGTCACCTTTCTCACTCACTATGTGTTAACAGACCTCTCTGCATTGAATCATATCTGTTATTAACTCTGTCTCTCTTCCACAGCATGTCTTTTATCCTGTCTTCCTTCTCTCACCCCAACCGGTCACAGCAGATGGCCCCGCCCCTCCCTGAGCCTGGTTCTGCGGAGGTTTCTTCCTGTTAAAAGGGAGTTTTTCCTTCCCACTGTCGCCAAAGTGCTTGCTCATAGGGGGTCATATGATTGTTGGGTTTTTCTCTGTATCTATTATTGTGCGATCCACTGTAGAATATAAAGCGCCTTGTGGTGACTTTTGTTGTGATTTGGAGCTATATAAATATATAAAATTGAATAAGGAAGCAGTTACAGGATAAAATGATATTCTTCTACGTCTGTGATACAGTCAAGGCACAAGGCCACAGCATTTCTTCCACAAAGCCTTCTTCTATATGCCCTTTATGTCCTCCAAAGTAAATGAAAAAATATTGTTTAGCAAGTCCTTTCCTAAAGAAGCTAGGCATAAAAAATAAAAAAAAAGAATGTTCTAGTTTTTATCCTTAAAATTGGTTAAAAGGAGTGGAGAAGCTGTACTTTATGAAGCATACTAATGATGTGACCAAATGCTATGACCACAGGTTCATTTAAAGCTATGCTAAGTCATTTTTTTATTGAGAGCGCACTTTTATCTCATTAATTATTAAACCGAGCAAAAATGATATACTGACCCCTGGAGATTAGGGCTGCTAAACTCAAGTTAATGTCATTATCACGAAATCTGCTGAAAATTTCCTTGATTAACAGAATAAGTCTTAAGTCTACAAAACAAAACCTAGTTACTAAATGATTAACTCTTTCTCCAATCAATCATTAAACAATATTAATACATTTTCAAACCCTGCTATCCTGAGTCACGTTGTCTTTGAGGTATACGTTCGCTTTCTGCGGCCCGTAACATGACCCGACCACGTTTAACTGCAGCAGCTTTTTAAACTATGACATTAGACCTCACCACAGAGTACAGGGGCCCTTTTGATATGAACGTGAGTGTGTGTGATGCTCCTTGCTTTCCTCGCTGCCTTTGAAGATAGATGCCGGTGAAATGCTAATTACCCCTGGCCATGAGGCTGGACGCATGCACAGTTCAAAGGCTGGGCTGGGCGCAGCCAAAACCTCAAAGTGGCAGGCTGAATCTGTTCCGCTCTGAGGCTCTTCAGCTACTGAAGGCTGATGCCTCAGTGGAGACACCCTCTCTATCCCTTTCATTACATGCGTTGCACATCTAGAGTGTGTGGGTATGACTGAGCGTGACTGTGGTTGTGTGGGGGGCTCTGAGTGCATATGCTTTTTGTAAGCATAGTAAAAAGAGAGGCTCTAATCCTCAGTGGCGATTTATTGGAAGATACTTTAGTCTCCATGATGCTGCAGATTTGAAATCTGCGCTGTCCCTTTCTCGCTGCTAGTACGTGATCCTTCTAAAAGCAATGCCAAACATCTCTCAGAAGTTCTTTTATCTAATACTCAAGAAATGATTTTATTTTTGTTTTATCATAAATGTCTTACTGAAACATCGTCTTGGTTGTTTATTGGGCAAAAATAAAAATAAAGTTTAAATGAAGACAGCATAATAATGAGGGAGTTCAGAGGTAAAAGATGAAATTAAAGGGAAACTGGACAAGGATGAAAAAGTAATCTGAATTGTTTATGATAAAGTATTAGTCAGAATATACTTCCTCATTTCTGTGATCCCTACTTGGTGAGTAGAAACATGAAAAGAAAAATACACGTTGAGTCACACAACTCTCAATTTACAAATCTGTAGATGATCAAATTACGATAATATAGAAAATATGTAGAAATCGCTAAAATATGATATTTTCCATCCATTTTGTTGGAAAATATAGAAGTAATACTAAAGTAAATATGTTTGAAATAAAGAGAAAATTCTCTTTAAAAAAATATTGTATAAATAATGTAAGGTCAAGTCTTACCTTTGAGGACACCTAAATTAAGCATAATGTTAATTTGTTAGGTCTTCATGTCTTTATTTATGCAGTTTGCAACCATCATGCTGGCTGCTTAATAATTCAAATCAACCAAACGGCATGAAAGAAGCTCACGCTTCTGGGAAAACTTCCACAACCCCAGATGGTTTGTCTGCCTCTGCTGGCCTCTAAGCTCTTCTTCTCCAACTGAGCAAAACTCAAGCCAATGCAGTGGTGCCGCTCAGGGCTGCTGTCGCAATTTTGCAAAAGGAAACACTTTCTAAAGATTTCAAAAAAATATTTTATAACTACCTGACAGCAGCAGACTGGAGCTAAAACACCTTTATACATTTCTGATACACCACAATTAGTACTGCGGTGCTGATTTGCCTGCCAACAGCACATCATCGCACCGCTACATGAGAAGAAACAGAAAGAGAGACTTATTATGTAACACAGCCAGAAATAACAGCAACGAAGCGCTCCGCCATGCTCTGAAAGTCAGATAAAGCAAGAATCATGGGGTGTATGGCAGCACACATTCAGCTTATTTGCAAGGCAACAACATCGGGGGTCATAAAACTCATAAAGACTACTCTATCACACTCCTGTTCAGGCATACAGCACTTTCAGTTTGCCCCAGTCAACAATCATTAGGCTACATATGATAGTCCTGGGTTGCTTAGGCACTGTTTTCACACAATTAACGTGACTTAAACCTTAGTGTTTGACCTCTATGCTTTAACCTTTAACCCAGTTTATCGTAATGAATGCCTAACTTCTATAGTATGTGTCCAGTTAGACCTGGACCTGAGTTTCACATAAGTAAAATCTCACTCAACCAACCATGTTTTCAATTCTAAATATGCTTTACTTCAGTTAAGCTTGTAGAGTGGTCTTTTGCCACTGAAGGGCAGTTAAATAAACAATAAACATGTAAAGGAAGGAAAGATATGCCCTGCTTTACACTCAATTTGACCAATATTTAAAAAAAATGATCATCACGCTGCATTACATAACACTTTAAACTAGCAACTGAGAATGCAGGCTCATTAGGAAAGAATTTACTGAAGTCCCAAAACATGATTACCCCCTGCAGGCCATATATAAAAGAATGCATGTTTAAGGTATTTCCATACTGACTTCACTTTTTAGACCCACAACCTACGCTATATGGACAAAAGTACTGGGCCACCTACACATTACACCTACAGGAGCTACTTGGTCATAGTAACCCAGCTATTGAGTCAGCAAAGCGTTGGCAACTTTTATGCACTCAGCACTCAGCGACCTTTACGTGGTCTGCTGAGTTGCTGCAATTCCTAAACACTTCCACTTTGCAATAACACCACTTATAGTTGATCGTGGACTATCTAAAAGGGAAGTAATTTCACCAGCTAACTTGTCGCAATGGTGGCGCCATTGTTTCACAACCGCTTGTTAACTGTTTGTGGACTGCTTGGCTTTATAAATCTGTGGCAAAAAATGTTTTAGCCCATAGCCTGTATGTCCATCTTTTATGTGCAGTCTATAGTAGCAATGGCATATTATTAGCATTTATTTGTATTAGAATTAAACACAAGCTCTTCAGCTTCTAAATGCTAAAGCAAAGTACTAAAGTAAATCAAAACAATGAGCTGAAAGGTAATAAACCCCCCTGTAACCACTGTAAGAGATTCAGTGTGAGTTTATCACATCATTCTTTGTGCATTTGTTATTACAAATACTCAGAGTTACAGCAGCTTTAAGTTCAACTACACTTTGTAAAACTTAAAGTCCTGCCTCAGCACAATATACCTGACATTTTAGAAGAAATATAAAGTGAGGGAAAGTGAAGGAGCAGGGTGGGTGCAAGAGATCATCCGTAATGAGTTGGGTTTATTGCCTATCAACTTCAACGACTGAAGTAATAGGGGGAAGTCAGACTGCAGACTGCAAAAGGCAGACAGAGAGACGGACACGGACAGAAGGACCGAGCCACACACAAAAAGACAAGAGCCTTTTTCTTGAGCCTGGCCCAGGCAGATAAGGCTAAAGCATTTAGGGATTTATCTGGTGCCTCAGCACAGGTGCATTACCTGGATGGCTGAGTGCAGTCACAGTTATTTGCTGGTAGTATGTGAAACATAGCATTTCTATGCTCATTTGCCCGTTTATTTGTGTGTCTGTTTGTCTGCCCAGAGATCCACTGAAAGGCTGAGGCTCAACTTGCCAAACATGGATGGATTTTACTGGATATTTCTAGTTATGGGAAGATAAAGAAATGGGACACTGGTTTGGATTTAGATAAAAGCTTTAAAAGCGGAGCTTTTTATATCTGTATTCTATGAGCGGGTCAGAGAGAGAAAGACAAACTATCATAATGCAAAAATACAACCCACCACACAAGTAAGTCCAGGTCTTCAAAGCGCACGGATCATTGCTAAATATGGCATATTCAAATCTTATGAGTGGTAGTCATCTGTATTTTATAAAATATTAATATTTATGGAGTCCAAAAACAGGCCTCAATTTTGTCTCCCTTGTGCAAGCTGCCACAAAAAACACTTTTCTCCTTAGATAAACTCTTGAGAAAACATATAGAAGAACAAGAGGAGCGAATGAAACCGAGTATAGCCAACATGTGCAGGGAGTTTATCTCTGCTGTACTGTCTCTTTTTGGTCTAGACAGAGCTTTTTTTTTAATAAAAAAAAAAGAAGGGAAGAGGAAGTTGTAAGAGAGGGCCTCTAGGCAGAGGAGCAAAGTGAAGAGGTTGTGTGAAAAATTATCTACTTTCTGTTTCTCTCTCACTTTTTCCCCAACTTTTCCTCTTATTTGCCACCTTGTATTTTCTCTCTGCTACCCTCTATAGACTTTGCCTGGCTGGTAGAAACTGCTGTTCACTTGAATAGAGCGAGAGTGCGTTTGTGTGTGTACGTCAACCTGCATCCCGGTGGGCCCGCAGACTCAAAGACTGAGGCTTTTGTCTGCCTTTGATTACTCCTATAAATTATGCATCCTGCACCTCTTTGTTTGTGCGTCCATGTGTGTCTGAGGGTGTGTGTGTGGCACCGAGCCAGAGACTGCAGTGGGTAGCGACAGTGACTGATGATGCTTTGCCCTTCTTCACGCACACTTTCTCTTCCACTTACACACAAATTCATGCACATTTTTATTTTTGCTCACACATTACCACTACAGTATATAGTTTTCCTTGTTTGCTCTTTAATGTCCCATCTCTTATCAACCCTCAGAGAAAGCTGAACTTCTGTGATGGTCAGAAAACGTGCAACATTAAGAACGCTATATTACCTTAATTAACAGCAGAAACTGGCTAGGTGTGAGTCAGCAGTGCACTGTCATAAGGAGATACTGAGAAAATGAAAACATGAGAAAAAATCTGTGAAATATGTTAAAGGACCCCAAGACCTCATGATATGAGATGATCATATCCAAAAGTAACACCTGCACATTGTTCCTTTTGTCTGAGTGAACTTCCTAAATCTGAAAGTCATTTTTTGTATGACCACCGTTATTCTCCAACACATCCTCAGCTCTTTTAAGCAAGCTTCTTGTTATTTCTCTAAGTGGTCTTCAGGAATAGCTCTCCAGGCTCCTTGAACGACAGTCACAGCTCTTCTTTATATGTCCTTCAAAGAGCATTATCCAACTATACTTCCACTGCTGTGGCAGTGAAAAAAACTGTTGCTGATCACTGCTGTGCTGACATATGAAGCTGCTTGCTTTCAGATAACATCTATATGGTACTGCATGGTGGATCAAATTCACAATTTTGACAAGATCCCCAACATCACTGTCTAATGTCTCCATCATATCTTCTGCTGCTCCTGTAGACACTCTTTCCTCAATTTTGCTATTTTACCCCTGCCAAGCTGTATTATCATTGACATTTTTCATATATTCACTTAAAAAATAGGAACAAATTGTGTTTGTTTGAAGAGTCTGCTGGTAAGGGCCTAAAGATATATTTTCAAATAGGTTCTTTTAAGTTATCTGCTATGTGTAAACACAAAACTTGCTCATCACTTAAGTCAAGTGGCTTAAAAAAATACATTTTTAAGAGAAAAGTATTTATATCACTGTTATTTCAGTATTTAAAGAGTTTTAACACAAGCTGTAATATAACGCAGATTGTAGTAAAACTTCCTGTACTTTATAAGCTGTTGGGTGTAAAAAAGAAGGAAAAAGTAGCTGGAAGATTTTTTTTTCCTGGGTTTCTCCTAGACCACAGATTTACAGCAACCCAGGTATAAACTCCTGACTTCAGACTGAATGCAATATTTTGGAGCAGCACTCTTCTGGTCATCATTTTTATCAAGTGACCTTCTGCTGCCACAGTTATGACCACAACCATCCATCTTATCTGTCTGCTGTCTCCCATCTCAGACCCAGGGGAGGCCTGCACTGTTGAACAGGACATTAGGGAGAGTCTGGAACAACCCCTCATTCATGGCAGAGGAAATCCCTCAAGACAGTAGTTTCTGTGCACACAGACAAATGTGCAAGTCAGGATGTTTTGAAATATATGCTGGTTTATGCTGTAGCTGCTTGGAAGAAGCATAGTCATATCTCTTACTGTCAAGCCAGCAGGTGATGCCCAGCTGTCTTTCTTCTCCCTCTTTTCTTCTGCAGCAACCTGCTTGTGCCTTCAGCATCCCGGTACCCACAACACCACATTGAAGTGGGAACGATATAAAAAGGAATGGGGAGAGTATTGGGGATAAAGATAAAAGGATAAAAGAAGCTTGCAAGGGTTACTGAAGTGTTGTTACAGCTGTGGAAGAAAAATGGCTGCAGTAGAGGGAGAGATGGAGTACAGGATATGAGCTCAGGGGAGAAGACAGAACAGAGATAGAAACTGAGGAAGAGATCAACAAAGGGAATCCATTCAGTCCAGACATGTGCTGCTATCGAGATCCATCCATCTCCGACACAATGCACCACTCTCTCCAGCCCACACCACATTTACAGTGAATAAAAGATAGTCTTTGAGATATAGAGCTCTGAGGTATCCCAGCAACTCTGTGAGGTACAGCCCACAATGTCAGGTTTCTCACTCGTATAGGTTTGGACATCTTCCCACAACTGTCCTCCCACTGACCCACCTCCCATGGTTTAATTTTTCCAGTCTCAACATAAGGAAGAACAGGTAATATAAACAGTTTTACACTTTGTTGGCACTACTTTTTCTGTTTTTTTTCTCTCCAGGTACTCCTGTGGGCTTCCTCCCACAGTCCAAAAACATGAAGTCTGGTTAACTTGATTCTAACTTGCCCATAGGTGTGAATGTGAGTGTGAACCGTTGTCTGTCTCTCTGTGTTAGCGTTAGGCCTGTAATAGACTGGCGACCTATCCAGGGTGCACCCTGCCTCTTGCTCTATGGCAGCTGGGACAGGCTCCAGCACCCCTCTTCCCCAGCCCCTTCTCAACCCTGAACTGGATAAGCAGAAGAGAATAAAGTAAATAAATGTGTTTGCAATTTTTCACAATTGGTAAAAATATCCCTCATATTGTTTCTACATATTCAATAGTTTTTTTTTAGTTTAACTAACCATATGGCAGGAGAAATAAGATAAATAAATAATTCTTTTGGAAAAAAAAAAAGAACTTTGTTGAAGCAGAGTCAGGGTCACATATGTGGTTATCTTCAGCAGTGAGGCAGAATAGATTCGCAGAGCTCAGTGAACAGTGTATTTTCCATTAAAATGCTCCTCTTTTGCAGAGCCAACACTCTTTTCTGGAACAACGCAAACTTTGCACAGTTGCAGAAACCTTAAATTTGGCTCGAGTCAAGTACAGGAACAAGATGCGTTTAATCCTTTGAGGGTTACATAACTTACAGAAAACTCTATTAGTCCTTCATTCAAACCATGCGGGAGCAAACAGAAATCTTCAACTACAATGTTTTGTTTCTCTTAATAATTGGTAATTTTTTTGCAAACAAAATGTAAGAAATGTTAAAATATTTTTGTCGCGATAAAACTGCACAATGAAGCAACACAACTGATAGTTTAATATCTATGCAACGCCACATACTGAAATTTTGTGCACAAATGTAACAAACACAGCTTTAAGGAAGCACTTCATTCAGGTGTTAGCGTGTATGCATGCACCTATAAACTCTAAGCTAACACCAAACCAAGCTTCAAATACACGTTCTACAGTTACATATAAAATAATTTAATAATGGCACCTGCCATTGTAAAAGACATATTTTTATTACATTGTTCCTTTGATATATTCTCCATCTGTCTACCCCGAGGCTCATCAAAATCATAGATCTGTCCTACACTTACTTCTGTCTTCTTGGGCTAGTCCACAGAAAAGACGACAATGTCTGGAGAAGTTTATGCAGTTAAAAAAATGAAAAAAAGTTTTCTTGTAAGACAAAAAAATAGAGAGTTAAATATAACTTCAGGGGAAAAAGGCCACAATGACAAAAGACAAAATGATGATCAAAGCCCTTTTCTCCTGGCTGCCAGTGTGACTGATGTTCCCTCGTCTGTAGCAGCACTCTTCAACATGACCCAGACAGCAGGCTGCTAATCTCTCTCTGTCCTCTATGGTTGTGCGTATTGTCAAGCATTCGACAAGACACCTCTGCCAGCTTCCAGCCTTCAGCCACAGGACTGGCACAGCAGGCTGTGAGCCTCCCTCAGTGAGATATAATGGACTCACATCAAGAGGAAAGTAACGAGGCCGCCATTTTGGGTAGTCCTGTCTGTGAGAATTTCTGCCAGGTCAGTGGCACTACCAACAATCGATGCAGGGTGGTTGTTGTTCTTTTTTTCCTATTTATTTTTGAACAACAATCAGTGATGACACACTTTGACTGTACTCAGACGGAAGGGAGAGACTGTCCATCCAGCTTTTTGTAACTAACAGAAAGCTGGTTTGTTTTACTGGTTTGGTTTCAGGGTTCTTGTACTGGAGCAGGTTTGCTATACTTTAAAAGCTTCATCTTTTTTCCTGGAGAAACAGCTAGTGACACAGAATTCTTGAATATTTCATTGGGGCTGTTTTGTCCTATAAACTCACAAGTACAAGTTAGTGAAACGTCCCAGCACTCGGTAGAAATATCAAGCAGCTGGGAGTGAGTTAGGTCAGTTAGCCAGACAAAATGTGTGGAAATATGTTGATTTAAATAATAATAATGGATTGCATTTATATAGCGCTTTTCGGGGCCCTCAAAGCGCTTTACAACTCCACTATTCATTCACACACAGGTGGAGGCAGCTACAGTTGTAGCCACAGCTGCCCTGGGGCAGACTGACAGAAGTGAGGCTGCCATATCGCGCCATCGGCCCCTCTAGCCATCACCAGGTAGGTGAAGTGTCTTGCCCAAGGACACAACGACCGAGACTGTCCGAGCCGGGCTCAAACCTGGCAACCTTCTGGTTACAGGACAAACTGCCAACTCTTTGAGCCACGATATCCTTGGGTGTGACAATCATCTAATGGTTTCCAGAGATCTCCTAATTTTGCCATATTCTTTGTTGTGCGTGAAGCATAAGGGCTGCGTGATGAATTTAGCCTGTCAGTGACTTGTTGTCATTTTTTTTCTCCGTGTGTGCATGCATGTGTTTGTATTCTGACTATTGAGTGGTAAACTGTGTCTCATTGTATTGTTAAGGTGTGCGCGTGTTTCTGCCCGGGTATGTCCTTGAGTCTGACTCTACATGCGGATTAAGTTGGGTGGTGACTGATGGCGTGTCGATGCTTGGCTATCCACAGCACATCTTCTTAGCCTGTTTTAGTGACAGGTAGGAGACACACTTGAGCTGAATAAAACATGAGCGCAGACACGCTGTCAGTAGATACAAATGTCCACTACACAACATGATGTATGTGCATGTGTGTGAGACAATAACAGCTCCTTTGTGAGTTTAAATAATTGATGATTCTTTCATCTGCAACAAACAGCTGTAGGTTTTCTTATGCCAAAACTATCACAGCTGTCAATCTGCTGGTTTGGGGTTAGCCTTAGAGATACGAGGAACAGGGAGCTTACTATTCCTCTGCAACAGAAGGACCATAACCATTTGAGCTGGTCAGGGTCTTCTAGAGAAGAAAGACCCTGAGGTGATTCAGGCATGTCCAAATGGAAAGAGATGCTTTGGAAAAAATATGCCTCTCTGCTGCCTTGCCTTAGTGTCTCCTTGGAAGAGCTGGAGGGATGGTCAGGATTGACATTTGGCTCATTTGACGGCACTGGTGTTCTGCATATGGATCCACTGCTAATATGCATATATGTCTTTGGACTGACAATGTTTTGTTGTTAAGCACGATTCACTACTCATTTACTTTTCTGTAAATGTATTTTGCAGTTTGTAATCTGAGACCTTTACTCATTTTCGTATTTAGAAACTAAAAAAAGCAGTGCACTGAAAAACTGTAGAGAGAATAGCGATGTTGTCAAAGTAAGCCTAAAGATGAGACACATGGCACAAGCAAGATCAAGACTTATTTAATTCGAATCTTTCCGCAACTCCACCGCCTCAGGACAGAGAAATGCATACACAGCCGAACATAAAAATCAGCAGGCTTTAATCGACACAGACAGTCTCCTCCATGTGGCACAGTGGTAAACTTCAAGCACAGCTGAGTCATTTATGACTAATGCATTTTACGAAGCGTTCGGTCTCTCAGCTCGACTTTGCCACATCCATAAAAAAAGATCATGTCTCCAATATGTTTTTGTGTTTAGCCTTTCCTGTTCCTCCTGACCCCATCCTCTTCCTTAATCCCCCTGCTGCCTCCTTGTGTCCTCACCTCTGACCTTCTTCTATTATGTTATAGCTGATCTTCCTATCATCTCCCTTTCCCTCTTTCCATCTTTCAAAACCCGCTGAAGATCTTCTGGATTCCTATTAATGAGACTTGGCTCAGCCTCGGCAGATGTGCTGCTGTTGTTGAGTACACTCCTCCTAAGCACTCTTCAATTCTGACTAAGTACATGTGTAACAGAAGCCTTAAAAGTGCAGGTTGACCGAGCTGGCTGATTACTGTTAGGGCACTGACATCAGATCAGGCTAGCTCATTCACAAACATCATTTGTACTGTGAAAATCTTAATCAAGCAATCAAGCCCTTGAATCAAAAAGGCAATCAGCAGAATTAAACGACTTGTTATCAGATTGTTTAAAAAAGCCTGTCAGGGTGGAATCAATATGCTGCAGCAAGAGTCTGACAGGGACTAGAAAGAGAGAGCAGTATTTCTCCTGTTTTGGCTTCCCTTCATTGGCTTCCTGTTAAATCCAGAATTGAATTCAAAATCCTGCTCCTCACATACAAGGTCTTAAATAATCAGGCCCCATCTTATCTTAATGACCTTGTAGTACCATATCACCCTATTAGAGCACTTCGCTCTCGACTCTGCAGGCTTACTTGTTGTTCCTAGAGTATTTAAAAGTAGAATGGGAGGCAGAGCCTTCAGTTTTCAGGCCCCTCTTCTGTGGAACCAGCTTCCAGTTTGGATTCGGAGACAGACACTATCTCTACTTTCAAGATTAGGCTTAAAACTTTCCTTTTTGCTAAAGCATATAGTTAGGGCTGGACCAGGTGACCCTGAATCCTCCCTTAGTTATGCTGCAATAGACGTAGGCTGCCGGGATTCCCATGATGCATTGAGTTTTTCCTTTCCAGTCACCTTTCTCACTCACTATGTGTTAATCAGACCTCTCTGCATTGAATCATATCTGTTATTAATCTCTGTCTCTCTTCCACAGCATGTCTTTTATCCTGTCTTCCTTCTCTCACCCCAACCAGGTCACAGCAGATGGCCCCGCCCCTCCCTGAGCCTGGTTCTGCGGAGGTTTCTTCCTGTTAAAAGGGAGTTTTTCCTTCCCACTGTCGCCAAAGTGCTTGCTCATAGGGGGTCATATGATTGTTGGGTTTTTCTCTGTATCTATTATTGTGCGATCCACTGTAGAATATAAAGCGCCTTGTGGTGACTTTTGTTGTGATTTGGAGCTATATAAATATATAAAATTGAATAAGGAAGCAGTTACAGGATAAAATGATATTCTTCTACGTCTGTGATACAGTCAAGGCACAAGGCCACAGCATTTCTTCCACAAAGCCTTCTTCTATATGCCCTTTATGTCTCCAAAGTAAATGAAAAAATATTGTTTAGCAAGTCCTTTCCTAAAGAAGCTAGGCATAAAAAATAAAAAAAAAGAATGTTCTAGTTTTTATCCTTAAAATTGGTTAAAAGGAGTGGAGAAGCTGTACTTTATGAAGCATACTAATGATGTGACCAAATGCTATGACCACAGGTTCATTTAAAGCTATGCTAAGTCATTTTTTTATTGAGAGTGCACTTTTATCTCATTAATTATTAAACCGAGCAAAAATGATATACTGACCCCTGGAGATTAGGGCTGCTAAACTCAACTTAATGTCATTATCACGAAATCTGCTGAAAATTTCCTTGATTAAGTCTACAAAACAAAACCTAGTTACTAAATGATTAACTCTTTCTCCAATCAATCATTAAACAATATTAATACATTTTCAAACCCCGCTATCCTGAGTCACGTTGTCTTTGAGGTATACGTTCGCTTTCAGCGGCCCGTAACATGACCCGACCACGTTTAACTGCAGCAGCTTTTTAAACTATGACATTAGACCTCACCACAGAGTACAGGGGCCCTTTTGATATGAACGTGAGTGTGTGTGATGCTCCTTGCTTTCCTCGCTGCCTTTGAAGATAGATGCCGGTGAAATGCTAATTACCCCTGGCCATGAGGCTGGACGCATGCACAGTTCAAAGGCTGGGCTGGGCGCAGCCAAAACCTCAAAGTGGCAGGCTGAATCTGTTCCGCTCTGAGGCTCTTCAGCTACTGAAGGCTGATGCCTCAGTGGAGACACCCTCTCTATCCCTTTCATTACATGCGTTGCACATCTAGAGTGTGTGGGTATGACTGAGCGTGACTGTGGTTGTGTGGGGGGCTCTGAGTGCATATGCTTTTTGTAAGCATAGTAAAAAGGGAGGCTCTTATCCTCAGTGGCGATTTATTGGAAGATACTTTAGTCTCCGTGATGCTGCAGATTTGAAATCTGCGCTGTCCCTTTCTCGCTGCTAGTACGTGATCCTTCTAAAAGCAATGCCAAACATCTCTCAGAAGTTCTTTTATCTAATACTCAAGAAATGATTTTATTTTTGTTTTATCATAAATGTCTTACTGAAACATCGTCTTGGTTGTTTGGACCAGTCTGTCTGGTTCTGAGTTGGCAGTGTGTGCACAGCTGGAATGGAATGGCACTGACTTAATGCTGCACTGCACTGCAGTAACTGTGTGTGTGTATTGGGGGAGGTAACGATGTATGACAGGTAAATAGAGGTCACTTCCTGAGTAGAGGAGGATTCAGGGGCACACAAGCAACACTTGTGCACACGCGCATGCACACACAAATACACATACAAGCACTCACACGGGCCAAGTAAGCCTCCTCAGGTGATTTATGAAACGTGTCGGCTCTGCAAGTGTTTGCATTTGAGGGGGATTTTGATGTATCATCCTCGAATGCCCAGCTCCAACAAGTTACTGCTGGATGCATTTTCATTGCTCTTGACAAAATGTGTAATGGTGTGTGTTTGCGTGGGAGTGCAAGTACAGCGGACTCTCAACATTAGGCAGAGCTCGCTGTGTCATCAATCAGTGGCTAAGAATAATTGCAGCAGTTTGCCTATACTGACAGTTTACTGTCTGTAAACATTTAGGAAAGTCATACACACACGCACAGGTACACACACAAAATTCTTTTGTGTGAAAAAAATAAATTATGACAAGAAGAAGAAGCATGGTCCAATGTAATAAAGAAAAAGCAAAACCAAGGACATGCTAGTGTGATCGTATTCATACAGCTTGTTGCAGAGATCACGTGTATGTGACAAAAAAAGGAAAAAGGCAAAAAGCAAATAAGACTTAAATTTGGTAAAATGACCTGACTGTACTATTTTTAGGGTGTCCTGGTTTGGTGTCTGTGATTGAAGTAATAAGTGACTTTGGGGTGATGAGACATCACTTCTAGTTTCATCTTGGAGCCTCGATTCATCCAGCACACAAGCTCTGTCCTCTGTGGAGGTCTGAATAAATGTTTAATCGCTTTACATTTTTAGCTACCTGTGTCAACGCGCTAATTAAAAAGCAATGCAACAACATGTCGTCCTTCGTTACGTTAACAAAAGGAGAGGTACACAATGAGTCTAAAGCTTTCTTGTTTAAGAACTGACTGCAGGAACTTTGCAACAATAGATTCATTGCATTGTCATTTTTTGACATCTGGCTCTACAAACCTCTTCACACTCTTATCAGACTAGAATCAAGTCGGTTCAAGGAGAGCACATTACTCTTACCTGTCCTTTGGTTTGACTCTGTCAGAAGAAACAACTGGGCAAACCAAAAAAGACCTGCGACATACATGAATTCACCACTAACCCTCCTGTTGTGTGCACCCCCACTCCCCTTACTTTAGTATTCCGGTCACAATTGACCAGTTAGTTTTAACAGCTCTTAAATTAACATAAGAAAC